>NW_007579086.1:94810-180335 GCF_000690725.1 Stegastes partitus | reverse complement strand
GGGACTGGCATGTGAAGATAATAGGTTTCATAATGTGTGGAGCTTCATTCCAAGCTCTTCTGTGCTTCTCTTTATGAGAGAACAAAAAATGTCGAGCCAAGTCAGTCTATTCATTGTCTTTTTTCTTCCTATTGGGAGATTAATGAGAGAAACAGTGCTGTCTCAAGCCTTTTGTGACAGGCTTCAAAGTGCCTGTACTGGAGGACTCGCGTCTGTTCGCGTGTAGAGTTCACACACTCGCTTCCGTTTACGCTGTGATTGTCGATTAAGGAGGCGAGCGCGTGATCAAAAACTATATGCTGCAATTATCCCAACATTAGCTGCCAAATATGTTTAACATAGGCGGCGTGATCAGATGCGTTGCTGTCAATAAGAGCTCTTTCAGCTCTTTTTTTTTTTTCTCATTGTGGTATTTTAATCACTCTGTAATTTGCTTTAAGCTTTTGCGAAATCAGACCTCAATGCTAAACATGGTTTGTTGTGAGTTTGATTTCATGAAGTGGAACCTTTGTGGACTGACTCTGGTTCTCATGGGGCCACTGCCGAGGAAATGACGTACATAGAGCATCTTGTGTCTTGTCATAAGACCTGTGGGTTTTGTCCATTTGAATCCTCTTCTTATCTGGGGCACAGTGAAACATTCATTCTCAGACCAATTCAATTTTATGATTTGTGTTTATTACATGCTTTGCTATCAGTCCATCCGTCCCATTTCATCATTTCTCACCACTTAGATGTTTTTATGATGTTTTATGCTAATAATACACGGAAAAGCTGAAATGTTGTCATTGTACAAGTAGCTGTGCCATCAAAAAGTCAACATTCTGTCATACACATCTCTCCTATATGGTGATTAACATAATGGCTATGAGGCTGCGTTCCGGAAAAAAAATAAAAAAATAAAATAATGGTGATATGTGTCTTGAAATTGAACGCTGTTCTGACTCTTGCAGCTGTTTCCTCGACCTCATGTGGTTTTATGAAAAATCAATTTAGACAAAATCTCTTGTGACCGCAACAAGTGTGCCAATTTCCCATCACATGACGGACACAACAGACAACATCAAAACAAAACAATCATTGTAATGGTCGCCGATTTCTGCTTTGAACTCCCTAAATTTAGGGTTGACTTCACGCCCGCACCATTTGCTCATCTTTGATCTCAGGCAAAACCGCTCCCCCTCCAAGATACGCCGTCGGCACTAATTTTAGTGATGGCACAAGAACAGACACTTCCAAGGCGATGCCAAAATTTAGAAAAATGTGATGGTGCTTGTTTTTCTATGGTAAATCAAAAAGGGAAGTTCCAACGGATGCTGTAGATTTAGGACAGGAACCACAACATGCAGAATGATCTGCTGCAACTTTTGAGGGTAAAAATGAACAAAGAAATCAACCAGGGGGCAAGTTACAGATCAGACCAAAAGCCAGAATGCAAATGCTGTCACAGACCATTTGGAACGAACGGAGGAGACGCCTCAAGTATTTTTTCGAGCCGCTCATCTGGATCCATACACAGAAATCAAAGTGGGGAAATGTTAGTTGTAGCAACGTTATATTAACCGCATGTCATCAATGTATTAATATAAAATGTTACCATTTATTGTTGCATCTATTGCAGCAGTGATCCACAATACTAACGTAGCACATAGCTTATTTTTCTGATGTTTTATGACAGTTGGCAGATACCGTTATGGTGTTTTACCATCACCTTCTAAATTGGAGTCTGGCTCGGAATGAATCCTGTGATATGATGATCTTAAGCCAATCTTTTCCAAAAATGTAAATATGTCCATATACCCAACCTGCCCTGAGTTCAGTTCGAGCAATTCTTGTAGTTATGAGCTCATAACCTGCTGAAATGTAATGTTGTGCCTTGTCATGACCCGGCTCCTAGAAGGACAAAGTGGAGAGGACCACATGTGATCAGAGAAACTTACAGTTATTTTAATCAAACATCATTTAACAAAACAAACTAAAGATCTGGGTCAGCACTATCCGTAATGTAATGTAATGTGTGTGTGTGTGTGTGTGGATGAGTGGCAGCTAATGTGTAAAAGTGTAGAAAACAAAAGAACAACTTAACCAAAATCCAGGCCAGAGAGAGAGAGAGCGGCTGATTCCATAAATAAAACTGATGAACAACCAGCACAGGTGTCAACCATCAACTGATGGACTTCCTGTTCTTCTCGAAGGGAGCCTGAACTCCAGCCCAAACAGGAAGTCCAGGGTCTTTCATAGCCTTGATTTTAGTATCCAAAAAAAAAAAATCTGTAATATTAGCACCAGCTACCAAATTTCAGACAATGTGATATCCCGTCTTATTTGGAACATGAGCCCCTATTTTTAATCTTTGTTCACCTGTGTTAAATGTCTGGACGTATTAAAGAAATTAGGTAGACAGCCACAAAAAAACAAAACAAAACAAAAAAAAAAAGGCTTTACTGCTGAAATCTACTTGCTAACTGTGTTCCGCGATTCCATTTCTACGATTCAGGAAAGCCTTTGTGTTTCTTCTACGTCAGACAAAAAATAAATAAATAAAACAGGTGACTGTGAGAGCTGACAGTAAACTGGTTGCTTAAGTGGATGTAAATGCAGTGACTGTCGCTCACTGTTTCTTTGATTGGCTGAAGTTTCTAATGCGTTCTGCAGGAGAGTTACTTATCCTGGTATCAGCGCTGTATATCCTGTCATTCACTTCAACTCAGTTACTCGTTTTTTTCTTTTTTCTCCATTCGTACCTGAGTTATCAGACTTATTTGTAAGGGACATTCTGACTTTATGCCAAAACCATCTCCAAAAGTGAGACAACTGGGACAGATTTGGAAGTGAGCCAAAAATCTCCTGGTTTGTAGAACTGGTAACGTGCAAGAAGCCGACAGCTGTCTTAAAGGCTGAAGCTCCTCAGTCAGAAAAAAAGAGATGACAGATGTAATACATTTCTCTTTTCAAAAAGGGAACTTTTTTTTTATGGTGTTTTACTTTTGTGGTAACCAGCTCTGTAATTGTCACTCAGAGCTCCTTTGGTAAACCCTCCATGTGTCCATAAATATAAAAAGTAATAGCATTACATTTGAGTTTCACAAAGTTAAGAGACAGTATAAGAAAAAAAATAAATAAAAAAATTTGGGAATAACTTTCTCTTTTTTCCTGTACGCAGACGGCAGGGTTGTATATTTGCTTTACATGGCTTTGATTAAAGGTTTTGAGAGAGAGGAGACATTTCTTTTGCTTTATGGCTCTCTTTGCCAGCTTGGCAGCAGCACCAGCATTTAAATGCCCATTAACAACCTTTTAACTGTCAAGATCTTTTGAAATATGGATATTTGCTTTCCTCTCCGCTTCAGAGCCACCAAAATTACTTTTAATAGCGCAAGTGTTGGTATTAATATGTTCCTAGTAGGCTAGCTGCGTGCCATTCTGGTGCGAGAGGAGTTTGCCAGTGATGTCTGATTAGGAGTGCAAGGGGAGATTAATAGATGTTTCTTCCCCTCATTTGTTATCACTCTTTTAGTGCATTGACTGACTACAGCGTGTGATAAATAGAGGGAAGCCTCTGCATTTCCTGAGTGTGACACTATCTATCTACTCGTCAGCCCGGCTCTGTGTTGATGCGATGTCTCCTCTGACAGGCACATCCAAAGTCAGCTTCCTAGTCCTGTGCAATTTCAGCAGCAGAAGGGGGAAAAAGGTGTTTGGGATCTGCATTTTAATCCTGGTCTGTTTAATGTTTGCCCCCTGACAATCTGGGCCAGACATCATTTTAATGGTATGTACAGTGATAAAGCCAATAAAATGTCAGGATGATTGATAATCTGAGCATTATAGCAATATGACTTTCCAGTTCTCCTCTGCGCTCCGATGATGGTTTCCAAATTGAATTCTTTATGTGTGCGTGTGTGTGTGTGTGTATGTTTGCATGGCGTGCATGTGTGCGTCTTAGAAACCTGAGGTGAGGCGAAAACAGAGGAAATCTTGTTAGTTTCTAGTGAATCGGTTTTTAGTGCTTATGCAATACATTATTTCCAAAATAACAAACCGTATCGGCTGAATAGATTATCTCAGAATTTTTTTTGGCCCCCGCTTTACTGTATTTGTCTGGAAAATAGGGATTGGAGTGGGAACAATTATAAGGATGATTACCATATTTCTTCTGTTAAATAAATGATATGAAATCCTGCTTTCCTCTGGGTGTCAGAAGCTGTGAATGTATGAACCAGTCTGGTGTGTGTTTCATATCAAAGCTGGCTTATTTTTGTCTACCGGGGGATGGAGGGGGGGAGGCAGGGGAGAGAGAGAGAGAGAGAGAGAGAGAGAGGATGCCATTCATATCTCTTGACTTATGAACTTGTCCAAACACAGGTGGACGTTGACACGCCACAGATGCAGCCGCGGCAATCGAATGTAACACTTGCATTTTGTCTTTACGCTTTTGTTTTGATTGTTATAATTTGTAAGTTCTCTCCGTTTTCTTTTTTTCTTATTGATTCTATTTTCGGCTGTTTAAACATTAACCTGTCTCCTCATTTGGAGTTATTCTTCTGCCTGGGGTCTTATGGATGAGATCAGATCTATCTGGTTCATTGATTTATTACTTGCTTTGCAAACCAATAGCAGGTTGAAGATTGACACCACATGAAGGCCAGGAGTGCAGTCCGTGTCTCTTTGGACCCATGAAACAGCTCCTTTTATCTTCGGCAAAGTCAGAGCAGTGCTGCCTCTGACTGGCAGTCATAGAAAGCTCTTTGTTTTATGTAAATGGTGATTGATGACATGTCTGGCACAGCCTGCAGTTTTTGACAAAAAGTATTGATGGCTGCTCTCAGTAAAGTGTTAGTCCAGGTGACAGAGCAATCCATTTTAAGATGAATGAGAAAGAGAGAGAGAAAGGCAGAGAGAGAGAGAGAGAGTGGCGGAGAGACTGAAACAGGAAAGTCATCAGCACTTTCTGGAACGAGTTCTGTATTTGTGACTCTAGTTCCATGATCACAGGCTTTCACACACACACACACTGATATGTCGCTTTAATTAATGTGGACCGTGTCACAGGACCATGATGTGTGATAGCTACGCTGGTCCACAGCAGAAATCATACAAAAAAAAAGGTCGGTAAACTGTGAGATGCGTCATTTTTTTGGAGCTCAGTAACGACACAGGAAACAACCAGAGGTTTGTGTTTAGCGCTGGCATGGGTGTGTTTTAACCTGAACCTGACCAAGTGTTTTTGCTACCCAGACTTAACCAAGTATTTCTGTAGCATAAACAAAAGCAAACACCCACAGAAAATGACAGAAAACAAGCACCGACAATGAAAGTAAACAGCCACTGAGAGCATTTGAATGAATGTATTTTAACCCAAACTCTTTGTAACCGAACCAAGCGACTTTAGTGCATAAAATGAACCTCGTGTTTTTGTAGCATGAATAAAATCCAACGATGATTGAAAACTGCGACAGAAAACAAAAGTTAACTCTGAGTGACAGTTCAACAAAACAGTGGTTCAACTTACACCCGATTATCACAGATGAAGGTCCTGTGATTTGTGCATCCTTTTACCATCCAGCCTTCTTATGCGGACTCTGTTGCTCTTCCTATGTGGGCCTTATGATGTGACTCATCAACTTGCATTTTGTGGTTGGTCAGTGTTTTGATGGCATTAGGAACCCAGTGTGCATTATCATTTCCTGCCTTCGTCATCCCCTGAAGACTTCTTTCTTTCTAGCAGTCCATGTATCTGTCACTGCAGAGTCTGTCTTCTTTCAGCCTGATGCAGAGGATCAAAGAAGAGTCAGTTGACCTGGCACTGATTTGATAAAGAGATGAGGCACAGTAAATGAGATGTATCAGGCAGGGAACAACTTATTGAAAAAGTAGTTTCTCTGTGATTTGGCCAGCTGTGGTACTGCAGTAAAAACTGCATTGTGTACATTGGTGACATTGACGTACAATTTGTGTAACTGCAAAGACATTCATAGACTCGGCAGAACACTTTGGAATGACTTAGTGAAGGTATGACTCCTCTACTTGTTTGAAAATGTATTCTGATGCTCAGTGCCATTATTCTGCAGCATCACCCAACTTCTATTGAGCTTTCGGTGGCAGGCAGCTACCCCGACATTATCTGGTACAATGCTTTGATATATCTGGTATTTTTTTCCCCCTCACTCACTAATGGCAAGCTGTCCAGGCCCAAAAGCAGCAAAGCAACCTCAGATCAGTACATTTCTTCCACCATCATTCACTACTGGGATGTTTCATTGCCCTGATGCTACACGGTCTTCCCAAACTTTGCTTTTAGAGTCAACTCTGCCAGTTGCTCACTTCCAGGGATCGTATTCACCGTCCTGAACTGACAGTTTGATGAAACTGTGAACTGACGGATAGTTTGAAGAACTTTGTAAGATTTTCCAGCTTTAGGGAAATCAATAATTTTTTAACTGTAAATCTGGAAGAGCTCTCTCTTCTGTGTTTGGCACATCATCAGATGCTCCTTGTAGCTATTAACTTCAAAAATGTTTGAGTTTTTCCCAGAGTAATATGTGAACTCAAATTTGTCTGTGCTGAAAATGATTCCCAAACTAAATGCCTGCGCTCTATTTAGCCAAGTTTTATTTTTTTTAAATATTTATAACTATGACGGCCTTATTGGAGAGGCAGGCCTTTTACACATGAGGTGTCTTACATCTAAAAAGGTATGTTTGAATCAGGCTTTAGTCTTTTCCTTCTACATTTTACAGAGGAAAAAAAAAAAGAAGCTGAGATTTTATTTTTTGGGCCCTATCACCTCATCCTATATAACACACTTGATACATTTAAGCTATTTGAGCATTTCCCCAGATTTGATATATTTCTAAAAATGACAAATATAGGTTGATTTGGATGGTCTAAAAGATAAATCAATACTCTTTTCTTCTTCTGCTCTGCATTCCCGTGTCTGATGCTTTTATGTTGATTACTAAAATAGCCCCCCTAAAAATACGCTCCATGAATGTAACCAGTAAATGAAAAAGCTCTCATGCCTTGTCAAAATATACCTGTCTGTCAGTTAGGGCTCGTTTCGTGCCCGTGGGACTCAGATTTTACAGCCACTGGATTTGTTTGAGTTGGATAATGGGTCCGTGATCCACAGGGGCAACTTCATCCCCCTGTACTCCATCTCTTCCCTGACTCCGGGATGATGAATGTGAATTTACATTTGCTCTCTATGCTTTTACACTCTACAGTAATGTAATTTCACTAATGGAGCCTCTATCAAAGAGAAGTTTACTTTTGGATCCGCGTGGCGAGGAATGTTCAAAAAGGGGGGCAAGACAGCCAGAAGTCTGATTAAAAACTATTCCGCAAGTCTGCATACATGAAGAAAATATATAACAAAAAACTGCTCTAAAAAAACGGACCCGGTGCTGACGTGTGTCTGACAAAACCAGATTTAACAGATGCTTCAAGGGGACCTTAACCCATGAAATCACGCTGTCCTGCATCCAGAGCCCCACCCTCTAACTGCTGTATAAATAGATTCTCGTGACAGGGTAATTCATCTCTGGCCATGAAAACATCAGCTTTAAAAGACAGCTCGCTGAGACCCTGCGCTTGTTAGGGGCCAGATCAGCAGCCCAGATGCCTGGGATGTAAACTCATGAAGAGAAGATTAATTTATCTGTCATCCCTGACTTTGACAGTTGTTGTAAATTTGACTCTGGCCTCTGCACACGGAAGGGAGGAGGAGGAGGAAGGGGGGGTAGAAATGAGAGACGAGTAAAGATATGGAGAGGAGTGTGAAGAGGGAGGATGGCATTAGCGAGGGAGGGGTAAGGTAGGGGCGAGCGTGTGTCAAAAATTTCAAACATACAGTCCAGTATTGACAAGAAGAACTCGCTCGCTCGCTGCTGGTGTGCACCTGGACTACATCTACAGCCCAACCCCTTCAGATGATGTGTTTGGAAACCTATTGTTGGGAGACTTTTGGCAGTGATTTCTTTGAAAAGCGCCCCCCTTTTCCTCCTCAACCGTTTTCTCCCCCCCCCCCACTCCCTTTTGCTCTTTTCAAGATGGTGGCCACATAAGGCACACTGGAAAATGAGTAGTGGTGGTGTCAGGGAAGCCATTTGGGGTCTGATTGATGGTAGCAGGCGAACCACGGCGGCCATGTTCTCTGATCTCCCTATGTGCAAGCCGTGCTTTGGCGCTCTCCGCGAAACAGGAGAAGTTTTTTTGAAAAGTTAATGCCACTGCCAGACACATTGCATTATATTTCTCATCATATCTGTGTCAGTGCTTCAGAAAATAGATGATGAATCGGGATGCGTGAAATATTTATCGCTGGAGAAGACGATGAGCCAGCTTTTAGGAGAAAAATGGCCAAAAATGCATTGACGAGATCGTCAAAAATCTTGCTTACTGTGGCACCAACGATCGACAGTGTGTGTAGAAGTTTTATGTGTTTGCCTTAAGGTGCGTAGTTATAATTCAGCTGGTGTGTATGTGTTAATATGTATTCGCTTTCGTGTGTCTTTAGAGTTTACAGCATGTCTACCCCAAATTACATAATGATATGTATTTTACAATTATATATATCTTCTGAATGGCTGTTTTTGAAGTTTTATGTCCAACCGCTTTTTTCCACAAACCTTGATGCCAGTCGTGCTACCTTTTTTTTTTTTTATTATTTAGGTTTTTATCGAGCTACAGATGTGGATGTAGTTATGACTGTCAGCGCAGATGCAAGACCAGCGATGTCAATAAAGAACCTCCCGGAGCTTTTGGTCCGCATAAGAATTATGATGACTCCTCTCGGCTTCGTTTGACCCTTCTCGCTTTCTGTAGCGCCGCCATGAATGCTACTGAATTTGCAGCAAGCGTACTTTTAACTGACACACTCGGCACATTACTAATTTATTTCTGTGAGCGTTTCAAGGAGCGTTCCCTTTTAAGTAGTCCACCTCTTCATTGGATTTGTTGTGTGTCTGATCATCCCAAATACAGAGTCTAGCATGAAAGCAAATCAGTTAAATTTGGTTATATGTTATAAACACCCCTTATATGTCTGATTGCACCTAAGGGAAGTGACAAATATAGCCCAGGAGATCTTGAGCTTTTATTGTGGATTAGCATGCTAATAGGCTTTCGACTTGATTTGACAGACCTCGCTTCCCCCCGGAGAGGGACAGCCTCGAGCCAGAGAGAGGGGTTCTGTATGGGGGTAAGCAGGGAAGAGGGAGGGGAGGGGAGAGAAAAGGGAAAGCGGGTTTAAAAAGGAGCGTATTGCCGGGTGGATGTGGTGGTGGTGGTGGTGGGGGGGAAACAGGAGGCGATGCAGGTTTGAAAGAGTGTGGAAGATATTGCCAATTAGCATGTGGAAGAAAAAAGGTTCTGACAGGAGAGGTAACCCAGTCATGATAAATATGGTGACTTAACAGTCTCTCCTCCTCCACCCCCCTTTTGTCTGTCAGACCCCACAGCTGTGGACTTAAGAACTCTTTTCACCTAAAAGGAAATCAAAAGATAATCCCAAGTTTGATGTTAGGAGAAACTCTTGAGTCGGAGGGGAAAAGGGGTCACTGGTGTATAGGGCAACGGGTTTAAGCTGTAAACCCTTCACAAAAGGTTCTGACAGAGCGAGTTCCTCCCCAATCTCTCTGAGTATATTTGGAAAGTTCTGAGCACCTTCTCCGTGCATGACTAAGCCTACTGAAGAATAGGGAGATAAAGGAAATCACTGGCTTTAAGCAAAAGTTTAATTTCCCTACGAAAACAAATACCTGGTATCAATCGGTGAGGTGAAATTGAATCCTCTCACCTGTTCCGTGTTTGTCAGATTTTTTCTGTATAATTCAAAAAGCTAGCTGAGTTTGAGTGACTCGCCGCTCTTATGGTTTTGTCAACATCAATTGTTGGTATTGGTGGGGTTTTCGGCATCTTATCCCAAGACGATGATGAAATCGAATAAATATTTGCCAGAGAAAAGCTTGATTCAGCTCATTTTGCTTCTTATAGTTAATACATAAAGTTGTTCTTGAGGGTCGGTAAGTGTAAAGATTTTACTTTGGCGAAGTGAGTCACATCCCTGGAGCACGCTGCGGTATATTTTCATTGTTTCCCTATTGACAAAAATGAGGGAAACAACGGCGCTGACCAGCAGATTAACCTGTTAAGCATCTTGGATTAGATAGTTTTCCATTTGTATCGTCTCCATCTCCAACACTGCTGACGTTTTAACATCCACTCAGCACATTAGAATTCTCATCTTACACTGTCAAGGTCTCTGGTGTGGCTCTGGACATAAATATAATTCATATAACAAGATTCTTTTTTTTTCTCAAACCAAAGAGTAGACACATGTTAGACTCTTTAGTCCAAATTCATCCAAGCAAAGCAAATAAAAATGGTTTGACCATCTCTTGACCGCCTTCCTTCTCAAGGACAAAGCTGCAGTGCATTAGCTGTCTGTGTGAGGAGATAATACCTGTGCTGATGATGGCAGCTGACCTTGAGGAGCTTATATGACAATAACCTTGCTATCATCCCTTGAACCCCGGTTCTCTCAGCTAGGTGCATGTGTGTACAGCTATGCACCCACACATACACACATATAAGCACACACTGGATGTGCCATATTTTACTTGCAGAAACCCACACAGCAAATGACCTTTCCTCCCTTCGCTGACGGTTTCATGCAACTGGCAACTGCAGTATTGCTTTAGAGCACATTTGCTTACCATAAGAATGTAATTTTCAGTGATAAGGTCCTGGAACTTGGCAGGGGCTGCGGGGGGGAATCTGTCATTTGGTGCCAAAGCTCCGGTCCTGGATGATCCAGGGGCTTGCCCTGGGGGACAGCTCAGGGCTGAGTGGGCCAAAGTAATGTCATCCTGTGGAAAAATGATTAATCTATCCTTGTCTATTCTTTATTCCACAAGGAAGGAAGGATGCAAAGCAAAACGCAGTCGGGTAAGTGGCACAATAGAGCATATGTAAATTTCATTTATATCACATTAAGCTATTGCTAAATTGCCTCATCATTCTAATTTGGGGGTAATTGAAAACTGAAACTAGGGAAATAAACATGTTTAAGTTTGTTTAATTTGCTAATTATTTCTGCGTCTGAGTTTGTTTGGACTGTTTGGTCAGGAGTTACCCGCTAGTGTTCGGCCAGGCTCATGGGATTCTCTGTACCCTTTGGGGGGTGGTATGCTGTGCACATAAAGCACCCAGGGTGAATATCAGAGCTGAGAGCCTCACCATAAATACTCAGGTCAGAGCTGTCAGCCAGAACACTTCTCTTCGTGGTCTGTCTTCTCTTTTTAGTTTTAATCCACTCATCATGGGGTGAGTGAGAGAGAGAGAAACAGATACAGCGAGAGATGGCATGGCATAGTACAATAACAGATTGGAAAGAGCAGGAAAAGTAGGAGAAAAACATACTCTGAAGAGTGTGCGAATCCATAATAGCGCCACTTAATGACACAAACTATCTTCCCTTGCTGTCGGAGAGAGGCTAGGCTTCCTCTGAGTCTCTGAGGGCCCTCTGTTACAAAACAGAAGACAGTAGGGCTTTGACAGCTCCAAGTGTCTAGGGCCAGGGAAATAATTGATAGCAGGCTGCCTGCATCCAAGGTCCTTTAGCAGTAATTGCAAGCAGAATCTGACTCTCTGATCTCACCAGTGGTATTGGCTATGCCAGAACAGCCTGGCTTTGACAGATTGCCTTCCTGCAGTAATAACTTAGGCATGTTCCCTGTTTTCTCACACAAGGCCATACAGCGCCGTCTCCACCACAGAACTAGCCCAGAATCATCAGTGATTATTTTAGATGTGTATTTTTCTTTTAGCTCTTGGCAGATTTTTCTGACAGGACACTCTTCGAGTAATGGTTTTGCCTGTAAGCCAACTGCTCCGTACATTGTTTTCCATTGTAATATCTTCTTCTTTTTTTTCAGTAGAATGAAATTACTGGTCAGAAAAACTAGTATTGTGCACATGTTGACATGCATTTGGAAGACAGAAAGCGTTCAGTGGAGCTTGTGAAAAACAAATCGATATAGCCGAGCTCTTTTTATTTTATAATTTCCTAGTAAAATCAGACATTTATTAGCCTTAAAAGGAATGCAATAACTGTGACACATCAGCTGGGCCGCGAAAATCTTTTAGTAAAAAAAAAAAAGAATTTCCAAACACTTTCCGTTGCCATGGCTCTCGCCTTGAATGACAGCCTGAAGGCTTTATGGCCTTTTGAGGGATAGTCCTCTTCCCCCCCCCCGTCCCCTCCCCTCATCTCCTTGTCTCCTCTCCCTCCTCCCCTCTCGCTCAGTGGCACTCTTCCATGCTCACTGTCTGCACTGTAAAGCACTCAGGGATTTATTGTCAGCTGGAGTTTCCTTGATGGGGTGTAATAATACTGTGCCTTTCTCACCCGCTAAGGTGGTAGAATCCCCTCCCTCTGCCGATGAGAGGACCCCTGCGGGCTGCCCTGTGTGTGCCTGTGTTCTGTGGCAGACTTATAAGCCTGGCAGCTCCACCCCATGGCTGTCCAAACAAGGTTTCTCAACAGGCGCCCACATCAAAAAGAGCAGTGTATGGGAGCTGCAGGAAAGTGAAACGGCAGGATGTTGCCTTTAGTTATTTATTTATTTCGCTTTTCACAAACAGAAGAAAAGAGTTAAAAGCATGTGAGCTCTCTTGGCGTGGTAAGGGTTTTTTTTTTGTTTTTTTTTTAACCACACCAAGCCTTTTTTGTTTTGTGTTTTGGCAGTAAAACAGCGAATTGTTGCTACTGCTAATTACAGTTGAGTAGTTTTGTGTTCATAGTTGCCAGGAATAATTCTAGGCAGGACTGATGAGAGTAAACACTAAACTGATTTCTGAATGAAAATCATTAGAGGAATGGAAGTGTAAATAGACACGATCCCCCTGACACCCCACAGTAGGAAATGTGATACTGTGGTTAGCGCTTTACTGCCAATGTCTGCCAGTTAATCTAATTTAATCTTTAAATAAAGGCTTAAATCAATGCAAATAAACATTAGTAAATGAGTCTGGGAATAACATGTGGGAAAAATATCAAACACAATACGAAGAAAGTAAAAAGTCCTTAAATGCCTCAAAGCATATTCACAGCTCAGCAGGCGAGCTGCAAAGGCGACTGCCGGATAATATAAATAGAAACTCCTTTCATAAACCCACAATTAATAAAAGATCCTTTGAGCGATCCTTGAACAGAGGAGGATATGAGCAGACAGTCTGTCAGGTCGGGGTGGGATAAACCGGCCCCGGCTCGCTGTCCTCTGCGAGAGCTCGGTGGCAAGATAGATGGGCGCGTCACGCTGCTTTGAAATGTCTAAACATAGACGTTTTAGAGGTGGACGCAATGTGAAAATGTAAATAAACTTTATTGGAACTTGGGGTCAGCCTGAGGTTGGATTTATGGTTTTGGCATTCACCCCTAGGCCCATCCGTCATCCCTTTTTGCCCCACCAAACCCCCCCTCAGTCCCGGCTCCTCCTGCTCGAGCCAAGTCCCGCCCCCTCCACCCCACACCCCAGATCACAAGACCCTCAGCTGAACTACAGCCGACCTGCTGGATCCAAGGCCAGCTGGGCTTCAGATGCCATAATAAGAACCATTCAGTGCCTTTTAATGATTGTGTGACTATCGGGCAGGCCTCTCCATCACCCTCTGTTTCAATCCCTCTGGCTACATATTTCTATTTCTATATATTTTATCAGCCTGTTTTCTTTATCTCTGCTTTCAAATTCTTCGTTTCTCCCTCCTCCTCCTCCTTCCCCACCTTGTCGCTTTCTCCGATGATTCGGCGCGCTGAAAGATTTTGTGCCGGTGGTATTTGGGAGGTCTTGAGGGACATGTTGAGTTTAGGCTGTCTTCCCGCTGGAGCGGTGTCATACCAGAGTCTGTGTTCACTTATTTACGGCACAGATGCTTATCATGCCAGTGTTCCCAAATTATCAAGACATAACAGGACTCTTGTCATCAGCTGTGATCTCAAAGCAAAAACATCTGACTATTGCTCTGAAGCTGTTTTGTTTTGGGTAAATAACAGCTGTCCTAAACGCATCCATTTGTTTCATTGTATATCGAAATGAATTATACATATTCGGTGTCTGTTTGAATTTGGCAGTTAATCTGTGGTAAATTATAAGCGTGGCTATTGCTAGAATAAAGAATGCCGCCGTTTATTATCACTCTCCTTAAATACTGCGGCGAAATGCATTTCAAGTAGGCATCACATTTTGTAGCACAATAATTAAAAATAGATCATGGTCATATAATTATATTGCAGAGTAATACGCTCGATATTAAAAATACATGGAATTATTTAATGAATTTAATGAGCTATAAATACAAATCCTGTTCAGTTTTACACATCGCGCTGGAATCAGCATGACTTGCTCGACACAAATCCTCAGATAAAGTACGGCAGCGACTCTGATTATAGAAGAAAACAGTCATCTTGTACTTTTTTTTTTCTTTTTTTCCAACAGCTGAGTTCGTGCACTTGTCCCAGCATTCGAATAAGAGAGGACACCTGCCTTAAATGACTGAGTGTAGCTGGGAAGCGCTTTGATCTCGTGTGACAGTTTGACTGCCTCGATGGGAGTGGCACTCATAATCCTTCTGCTTAACTCGTGCTTTTTGGCCCAGCCGGGGTTCTGTCCAGGGATAAAGCAGTGGGCTAGGTCTTAATCAAACAGCAGGGTCACTTGCTGCATGTAGCGAAGGGTCTTTGAGGGTTAGAGTGCGGAAGGGCACATTTAGGACAGGGATGAATACACACAAATGGAGGATTAGAGTGTTTTGCCTACTTGCAAATGGGAGAGGTTTAACGGGAAGTTCTACAACACTGAAGTCGGTGAGTTTAGGCAAGCGGGGAGTTGTTCTCCTCTCCACAGACGTGGGTTCGTACACCCGCTCTGAGAGCTGTTCGAGGATCCACACTCAGCCCAAATGTGCATCGACTCGGTGCTTGTTGTACGCTGACTTTCTGATAATTGTGGCATTCAATCTTAGTTTAATGACTCATGCCTGTCCGCAAAACACGCATTACTAACTGTCAGATTGCATGCAAACAGTGCACTTTTGCATAAAGAGCCAGCTCTGCAGATTCACTCTGGTCCCAGTCATTGCCTGGAGGAATCCGACACACATCGCAACCAGCGGTAAACAAGTACGAAGAAGTGTCATCGGTCAGTTATGCGATTCCTGTTTAACAGTGGGAGCATGCCGAGCCCAGCGCGTATGAGTTGTAATGGAGAAGCTGGATGACCTCTTCTTTATTATCACCTTATCTGCCTCTCACTCTTCCTTAAAGCGAAGCAGCGGAGAAGAGTTTTTGCCCACAGTGTATTTAATTTAAAGAACTGTTTACAGGAAAGCAGGAGAGCATTAGCAGCTGTAATAGCCACTTCTCTGCAGGATGTCACGTATTTTATTTCCTTTTTTTTTCTTTTTTGTAATTTAAAGAATGTTTTAAGAGTGAATTTACAGAAGCATCGTCTTGGCAATTATGTTTACATTTATAAATAAGTAGTGGTGAATGGCTGTTATTTGCCCAGACAGACAAACCATCATCCCTTTAAAAATGAGAAAGATAACTCATTTAGAATTATAAACCATTTTCTCTGTTTGTCACTTCTATTGATTTTTCTCCTGCCCCCGTCTCTCATAGTTTATATCTAGCTATAAGATATACTCCAGAGGAGGATTTATTGCAGCTATAGGCCTTGCCCGCCAGGTCTGCCATTACCTAGAGAAGGAAAGCGGGGGTGGGATGGTAGGGGCACCACAGCAGTGCAGTATTGGATAGTGTTTAAATACCGTAAAAAGAGCCTGCTCATTTACCCAGTGAGAGCTTTGAAAAGCAGACTGATGTGATAATCCTGTGAGTAGCAGGTGGTCTTCTTTAATGTTGGTGTTAAACAAAATTGCACTTTCTCTTTTTCCATCTTTATAATCTCTAAATGAGAGAATTGATCACCTGATGGCAAGAAAATGGTTTCCGCCAGGTCTTATTCAAAGTGGACCTGAGGAAAGGATCACGGTATACTGGCAGGAAAAGAAAAAGGAGCCATGTTGTCTTTTCTTTACTTTCTATCTCCTATCTATTTCTTTTTCCCTCTCAGACTGGGCTGTCAGCAGTGAGGAAGAGGAGGAGGAGGAGGAGGAAGCAGGCTTTTTTTCTTCTTCCCCCACCACTTCCGAATTACCTGCTGGGTCCGAGCTCTTTTATGCTCTTGTTGTGACAGGTAGATTTATAAGGCTTGAAATTTGTACAAATCAGTTGTCATTCAGCGGCAGCTGTCAATGTGTCAAGCTGTCAGGGCCTGCTGTGAGGGAGATGCCTTAGGGGGCTGAGCGAGGGGGCAACCGCCCAGAAAAGAAAATGAGTTCAAACAGACCTGAGAAGCTCCTCTATTCCATAGGCCTCCCTGCCCCTGTGGAGACGCCATCGATTTCTCTTGATGTTGAGCAACAGCGCGCCCAAAAATGACATGGCACACTGCGCTCAACCCAGTCAGGCTGCGACACACCAACGTGTGCTGCACCAATCCCCTCAATCTGCAGACGCCTCTCATTCTCTGCTAAATGGCTGGAAATCTGTAATCTCTCCGAGGAGGGAGAACACCAGAGTTGTGTTTAGAGATGGTTGGCAATGGCTGTCGTGTTTTCATGTGCCGCTTAAGTAGCTGAAATGGAAATCTCTCAGAGGAGAATGACAAGCGTGTTTAAAGATTGTTGTCGATTGTTGTCTTGTTTGCTTGTTTTCTGTGGCCTTGTCTCAGCGTGGGCCTGCCTGTGTGTGATTGGCGGGCCTGCTGGGGCAGTGATGGGCATGACAGCCTCTCTCAGTCAGAGGGCCCCAGGTGACACACACCTTCTCCATCCTCTATCCTTCTGCACAGTCTTCATAGAGGAGTGGCAAAGACAGGTGCTGCAACCAGTGTGAAGTGTGTGGAAACAAAAGACAACAGCTGACAGAGAAGCTGTGCCATGCGGCAGTGTACACGTCAAGGTGTGGGATGACACAAATATGCTCATATTTCTCTGATACACATGTCTTTGTGGTGTTATTGGTTCAGTTGTCACATTCAGTCTGTGGGAGCAGATGGAGGCAAACAGGTTATTATTAATAACGCAATATTAGCACAGTGGCTCAAGTCCATTATTTGAAGTGTGCGACCATTGTCTGGGTTTTGAAGTAACAGAATAATAATAATAATATAGTTGTGTTCATAAAAGGTATCAGTTTTTCTGTATTCATCTGTACATTTGATCATATATATATATATATATATAGGCTTAATAGAGATTTTTTGTATTCTTAGTGTAAGTTAAGGGACTTGTTCCATGTTAGACACACTCAAGATGTGTCATACATCTGCCTTTTGTGTAAACATCCTTTTTCTTCCTCCCTAAACGTTGTATGCACAAGCTGTGTTTCGACATGATGTCACGTTTGCTGTCAACATTTTGCAGTTGTGAAACAGTACATGATGCTGTTATTCGAGGTATTTGCCACCTTGCCCTTCCAATTAAAGGACAGCAACTGTGAAAAAAACAAAGAGCAATTCTCAACGGAACAGGAGTGTTTACATCCAGGTATGTCAGCCAAGTTTGTTTTCACACCCATCATGCATATGTTTGCTATGTATCGCAGCCAAACCGTCTCCCCCGGGATGGACCCAACGCGGCCTGCCGAATCCGACTCAAAGGGTTGACCAACGCTTCGGGTCTTTAAGCACGTTGAGCTTGAGAATGAGCACGAGGGAAGTGATTTGAATTCCGCTTGAGAGCTGGTTAATTTGAAACCTGAGGTCTCAATTTCTTTTCATAGCATGCCATGCTCCGGCACTGGTAACCTGGCTTCAATCCAACCCTCCACCTAAACATGTGTGAACACAGGCACAGACATAGACATACATCAGAGCTGCATGGCTACACTGTAATTAGCCTGATGAGGTTTTTGGGGGATCCTCCGAGCAGATTTATCATCTCCACCTGGCAACGTGGGGTCCCTGAAAGAAAAGGTTTCACGGGACAATGTTAGGAAGGTGACATTTGCTCAGCAGCCCTGCAACAAGGGGTGAAATATTAATCAAAGTTTTCCATGCAGCTATTAACAGCTGCTGGCCATGGCCTCAGTGTGGGTCTGCGTGCGCGCGTCTGTGTGTGTTTATTGTGTGGCAATGAGCAGCAAGTTAGTCCACAGAGAGATGAGTGTGACGTGTCTGAGTTTGTCTTGTAAAAATGCAGCTGTCCAGGACATGACAGCTACAGCGTTAGAGGGGCCATTACGGGGTGTAGAACATTTCCTGGGAAATGGCTTGAAAAATGACAATGCAGCCTGTGCAATATTAATTGCTACACAGTCACCATAAATAAGTCAAAAAGCTTTAAGAGAGGGACAAAGTAGAACAGCGTCGGTTATCCATTGATCATAAAACAAGAGAACAACATTAAATCTCGTGCATCAGTTATTTTTTATTATGTTCTTTTCTTAGTAATTAGATGTTAGGTTTGATTTTTACGTTTGTTCTGTGCCATTACGTTTTCGTTGCCGTGCTGCGGGTTATTGTTTCGCTACGAAAACCGCCGGCTCCCAAGAACTGAAGTAACATATTGACATTGCTTCTGCGGATCGGTCCCTTTGTCCTCCGTGACCTTTGTGACTCTTAACTTGTTAAATGTAGGATATTTGTACTTCAAAGGGCCCGCTTTGGTTTGCAAATGAAATCCTAATGTGCACTGGACTCCCATTTAGTTGCAAATTAACAGTTCATTGTTGGGAAGCTGTTGGCACATGTTTGGCAAACCGTTTTCATGTAATGAATAGCTAACACATGTCATCAGTTTATAAGGCGAGCACGGTGAAAAGAGAAGTATAGAGGCTTTGCATTTGCTGCCACAAACATGCCATTGAATAATAGTTAAAGTCAGGTTTGCAATAAGTTTAAAGTTAGTCGAATCCTATTGTCATGCTAGTCTGTTCCTATGACCTAAACATATGACACTGGCAAAATAAATAATATTTGTTCTGCACATTGCAAAAGAGCTGATTTTTTGTTCTTCCTATAGGCCTGTCTTTTTATTTCTTAATTTTTGCACATAAAAAAAGAGAGTGTAAACACTGCAGCACTGAGGGTAGTTTGCTCTACAGTTATTGTTTTCATGTCTTGTTTCTCAGCAAGCTTTTGCCTGATTTAGTAACGGGCATATGTTGTTTAATAGGAAATTAATTCTCACCCCCACCGCCTACCCCCCAGTAAATCAGGCATGTAAACCAAAAACCTGAACACAGTGACTAATTAGAATCAAAAGGGCTGGAATCCATAATGGGCCTCCTTCACTCAAAACACTACTCTATAATTGGCCATAAATAAACCCTTGCTGTTTTTGTGTGAGCTGTAAACAGCTGAATGCTTCAATTAAGCAGAAATACACCCGCGCCATGTTAAATGCAGGGTGCTTGGGAGCTGCTGACATATGGATATGATCTGCTCTCTTCCCCCCCCTGTTCCAATTCAGGCCTTTCTTTGTAGAGTGCGTGAGAAGCACAGATAATTTCTGTTTGCCGGTGTAATATTATAGTGACTCATAAATAGATGGTTACCCTTTCGGTACTAAAAGTTTTCATTAAAGACGCCTGAGTTTTGTTATTGACACCACGGGTTGCCTATGCAGGGAAACACAGTAAAATTTATCAGTGCGCTTTTCCTCACCTAATAAATCATCTAAACAGGGCCGACCATATGGCAGATAAGACCTTGGAAATGTGGCTTCGGCATGTGAAGAGTCAAGTTGCTTGAAATCAGGAACGATCACCCTTTCCCCCTCTCTCTTCCTCTCTCACAGAATATCTCCTAGTTATTTTACACGCCATTTTCTTGTTCACCTTATCACCTCTTTGTCACTTGTTTTTTTTCCACTTTCTCCCAAGAAGAGAGAAGCAATTCCTGTGTGTAAAGGACTAGGAGTAGATAACTCTCTCTCTCTCCTCCTCCTCTTCTCTTTTTCTGTCTCGCTCACTCTCACTTCCCTTCCTCCACTTCTTCTCCCCCTCTTCTCCCTCCCCTCTCTCTCTCCCCCACCTCCCTCCCTCCCCTCCCTCTGCCGAGAGGGTCCTGGGAGGTGCACAGACTGATGGGAGAGGATGATATATGTAGCGTCTGTGTCCCGGCTCTCCTCTGGCCCTTTGTCATTAATCATAGCCATTAGCTTTTCTCACTGCAGCCTTGTCTGTGCACTGCTATGAAAAAGCAGCCTTTTCTCTCATATCCCACACCAAGAGAAGCCGCTAATACTTCTGCCTCACTGTCACACGGCTGCATTTTCAGCACACAACCGACAAGTATTGTAATGCGGAAGACAGATATTATATCCAAAACCTGCTATTCTTCACCGGCCAGGGCGGGGAAATATAGGAGGAATTATTGAGCGGCTGTAAGATAGAATTGATCGTCAATATTGATTGTTTGACGATCATGCTTTCTCTCTTTTTTCTCTGCTCTCTGTGCAGTTTTCTATCTGTTAAAATAAAAAAAAAAAACATGCTTCAAATGTGACAACATCTGTTTTGGACTAGCTCGAACCGGACGACGACGGAGTTGGCTTTTGCGGAAGGCTGCAGAGACTCTGTTTGGACGGCCAACGTGTGAGCTAATGAGAATAAACAGCTGGCCACTGTGGTGACCATCCAGTGTAATAGAGATGTATGGCCACTGGCTTCTGCACGCCTACTCCTCCAGTCCCCAAACTGTGCCTGACAGATATACTAAAGCCTCATCAGTCTAGTCCCAGTCACACCTAACACAGACACACACACACATAGCAAGCACACACTCTTGTGCGTCATACAGCAACATGCACACGGGCCTAAACTCGCAGGCAAAACAGTACAAGCCCAGTGCAATCACAGTCCACATATCCAGTGGCTCTCTCTCTCCCACACACACACACACACACACACTCAGGCACAGAGCCAGCACTTTCCACATTAGAGACTCAACCCTCTTTTTCTCATTTCCCTAACTGTATCATCCATACTGTACCTAATGAAATGATTGCAAGTAGTTATTGCTGACTTATTATCTAGACACACAGCTTTATCAAAGTGCTGCATTGATTTAGTGGACTGTGTCGCCAAGAAAACTCCAGGGATATTTCATTTGCCCGGCTACGCCATAATAATGGGAGCCATCCCAGTATGCATTATGCATAGATAGACCATAGATAATTCAAACAGGAGGAACACATGCATTACCTTGGCGATGTAACCTCCCAGTCTCATACTGTCTATTATATTAGGTTGTGGTGTTGTTTGTTTTTGTGCTGCACTGGGATCCCATTACAGTGAAATGATAAGAACCTACACCGCAGCCGGCAACATGTACAAATTTGTGTCATAGTTTTCAGCTTTGATAAATCCCAAACACCTTATTCAGCAGGTATTTGTGCTTCCTCTCATTTGACGGTGTTATGTCCTCACAAAAGCGAGAGCTAGCTCCAGGTGGCTCCGTGCCTCCCCCCAGGGTTTGCAGAGCGAGATAAGCGTTTGTCTTTCCTATTCTAAAGTGGCTCCTGTTAAGCCCCATACCTGGAAGATGACTGATTTTGACAATACAATTTACATCTCTGTATAAAACAATCTCACTCTGCGCCTGCCGATTTACACCGGATTAAACTGTTTGTCTCCGTCACGGGGTAACCACACAATCTATCAGGGCCTCTGTGCCTTTTCCAATAGCACATTCCCTCTCTTGTCCCTCGAGAGCAGAAAATTGATCCAGAATGCAGAGCGGGGGCCTCCCCCTCTTTAAAATTGCTACAACAGCTTTAGAGGACCTACAATTATTGAAACATGCAGATGGCAGTAATTTCAATAAAACTGATATGGTAGTAATGAAAACATCTGACTGAGGGGGCGACGGCTACAGGATTTATGGCTGCATTAGAGGGAAAAGGCTGAGATGACAGTTTTGCAGCATTGCTCGGCACTCCCTTGTTTCACACACATTAAAGGCGCAGATCAATTAGCGTCCGACGCCGTTAGCTTCGCCACAGACAGTCCTTTTATGGTAACATGAAAAATGAATAGGTTCCGAGGAGAGATTTTGGAGCCATTAGCTGTCCTCATCCTTAGATGTTTTCATGTAAGTGTGCATTTGCAATGATGTATGACCGTACAGTAGCCAAAGCTGAAATCCTTTCTGCGATCACAGAAGAAGTATCTTTTCATCTCGGCGAATCGTTTTAAAGGATTGCGCCTTTTTTTTTTGGGCGAAACAAAAGAGTATGAAAGCAGGGATAGGCCTCCTTAGGAATTCAGAGTGCTAAACAACTTTAGAAACCAACTAATCCGCATGCTACACTTTAACAATAATGCGTTATGACTCTGCTGTTGGTTTAGCGTTCAATTTACTTGGATAAGCCTGTTATTATACAGAAATCCATACTAACTCAAAGCATGTTGTCAACCCACTCAAATCAAATACCTCCTTCCATCCATTATTGTACTCGCATGATCTCATGGTGTCTGAGTGCTGCCTCTCCATTCCCCTTAGGTGAGTCATTGCAAGGCCTGTCACCCTCTCTGCACCATACGCCATATGTCTAATTCTAATTAAATGAACATTAAGACCCCCCCCTCCCCACCAACCCTTTCTCTTTCTCACCCTTCCCTGATGCTATCAGAGCTAGGAGAGCTCAAATGTTAAAGTAATGAATGTGTTAGCACTGTGACAGGAGCAAGAGGAGGAGAAGAAGAAGGAGGAGGAGGAGGCGAGGAGTCTGAGGAGTGACTGTGCAGCGCGTCTAGGTTTTCTTCTTAGCGGCCACCGTGGCGGCGACAGGGCTTGGTCACATTTGATTTGCATAACCTGCTAAAAAGCTATCAGAGGGCCCCGCAATTGATTGAATTTCACCTCAGAGAAGTGCTAATTAATAACACCGTGGATCTGACAGGCCTTTATTATGTGCGTGGGACAGGAGATGATGTCTGTATTAGCAAGGTCTCTGGAAGCTGTGGAAGAGAATATAGAATGATGAATTAATGGAAGTATGTCCCGGCTCTATCATCATATCATTAGAAGGCCATTGATGGTTTCACACTACAGGTAGAAATCTATAACAGTGTAATGGTGCAGTAATATTTAGGCTGCAGCTTATATTATCTGCACTATATCATGGGTGGAGTATGTGGTGCTCACATATTCGCTGCGAGCGCTCAAGTGTACGTGAACAGGGGTTTTTGGGACTTTGGAATAAGCAGAGGCTTGTCTCGACATTTTTTTTTTCTTCCTGGCTTGCAAACATGGCTACAGAATGTATGTGTGTTTTAGAGAAATATACTGTTCTGCCAGTTTTATTGACTTGAAGTCTCTCCGTTTAGCTCATTTTGCTGCCAACTTATCCGGCAGTAATTGCCAGTTATCTTCATCTGCTCATGATATGGACTCCACACACAAACAGACAGATAACATTTTCTAAAAACCAGATGACATTTGGGGCCTCGGCATATCAGACAACTTATAGCCCACATTATGGATGACACAAGTTTTACCCCCAGCAAAAAGACCACAGCAAATGTTAAGCTTCGCATGAATAAATGCAGAAAGGAAGGTTCCGAACAAATATAAAACAGAGTTGTGTTTTTATGATGCAAACTTTCTCTGAATGTTTCATCCATCACAGAATCGGCAATAACATTTGTTACCCTGCGACCCGTGTTCTTGTTCCCTGTCTCATCTGTGTGCTGATTTTGGAATCATCACCAGCGCCTTGTGACGGACGCGACCGCATAATCCTGGATCGTGTTGTTGTTATGTCAATCCTCATTGGCCAGTTCACATATAAATAGTTTTCTTCATGAGATCGTAGTAAAACACAGAAAGCGCTCTGCGGTCCAGGTTGGCAGATGAAAGTGCAATAGTTAAAAAAGATTTATTTTTCCGAATCTTGTTCTGGGTTTTGCTCTGTTTCGCTCAGCGAGGTCTTCGTGGAAAAAGCGTGATCAGAATCTGCCAAGGGCTCGCCTCGCTTTGGCCCAAATGATCCCCCCTCAGCCCGGCCGATAACACTGGTAAATCACTCTTAGACGCCATCATAAACTGCCCGAGCGGTATGCTGTGTTGTTGCCAGCAGTAATTACCATGGTAGAAACAACTTAACTATGTGTAAATGACCACTGCTGCTTGGTGAGTATCATATTTCCTGAATAACTTATTAGATTAAGAGGCTGCACTGTGAAAAGATTGGGAATGACAGATGAAGAAATTAAGCCCAGATTGCGCGGGTATATCTGACCAGAAGTTGCTTCATAACATCAGTAATAAGATGAATTCCTTTTGTTTATAACCATGAACTCCGCTGCAATAAAAGCAGGTCTTTATTGTCAAAGCTACGAGTGTTTTTCTGTTATGAATTGCAGTTCAGTGGTGAAACCGATACAATAATGCAAACATCTCCCCTTTTTATGTCTTTTATTAAAGCGCTATATAAACACACATATATTAGATCTAGTGGTACTGTGTGAAAGAAAGATTAGAGTATTCTTCAGATAAAGAACCCCATTATGTTGCTTTACTACTTATTCAAGGTCATACTGTATACTAGTGGCGTCGTGATGCTTTCATGGTGTTCAATGCTTATTGCTCTAAATTAGCTCTCCTAAATCATAGCGGCCTTTCGGATAGGACGCCTGAGAGTCCTGCATGTGTTAATGTTGTATACACCCCACTATTCGACTTGAAGCAGGAGCGCTCTTTATCATTCCGTGAAACAGGGAAATGCCCCGTGGGTAATGAGACTGACTGCAATTGAGAGTAACTTATGGAGCTAATATTCTATATCTGCGCATAACCAGGGCTCTACAGGACGTCATAAACATACACTTGGGTGTGTTTCCCAAACATCATTCCGCCATGCATATTATTTCCCTGTCTGTCTTCATGGTGGTGTTGTAATTGGTTGGCGACTTGATTAACTGCATTTGATATAACGGAGCAGATTCTCTAAGGATTTCCCTTCTTTGGGGGGGCAATGCAATCCATTTTCCTTGTCGTGTCTGTGTGCAACATGCATTAACGCAGCCCTCTGATCTGGATACAGGTTGTTAAGCTATCATATGAAACGAGAAGCTAAGACTGCGAGTCAAGCGATCTTGTTGTCCTCCTTTGCAAGGATTCGGGTATCATATCAGGTTTAAATCCTCGCCCAGGACCTCCCGGAGAGCCATTTGTCCAAATGAGCATTAGTCATTATTCCTTAAGCCCTTATTGGAGCTCATAGATCTCACAGCAAATAGGTGGCCTGTGACAGAAATAAGGTGTAAGCATTCAATAACCCTCCTCCCTCTTTGCTCACCACCTTTTTTTTTTTCCCCCTCTCAGCGTAACACAAAGACATGCATAATGTGGACTGCAATCTGATAAGTGTTCCTTCATGGTAGCCCTCCCCAGCTCTATACATCACAACAGTTAGAGAGGCGAGCGTGTATATTTGTGTGTGAGGGAGCGAGTGAGCAGATCAGAGCAGGGGGAGCTGTGGTTGGGATTGAACTGGGCTGTCTGAAGTTGATTAATCGGCCTGTGAGGGTGAGAGACTCCCGGGCCAGGCAGCAGGGTCCATCCCCGTGGCATGTGATGCTGATTGGCTTTGTCCTGTGCGTCTGCGCTGGAGGAGCGGACATTAAGATTAAGTGATGCTGTCGTGTCGGGGAGCACTGCACTGCATCATTCTGGGAAGAGACAGCTGTGCTGCTTAATCCTTCATCACCAGGGGAGAGCTGCCAGGGCCCAGATATACAGCCAAAGATAACCCTCCATAACTTCTGCTAAAGATCAGGAAACTTTGAATTCGCATCCATCTGCTTGGCTCTGTTCAGCTCAACCCCCCTCTGTCTGAGTGCTAGAAATGAGCAGTCACTAAGAACGCTAAATAAAAGGGAGGAGGAGGAGGAGGAGAAAGTGAAGGATGGCTGAGGGGAGTAATCTAAGACCAGTAGTGTGGATGAGCTGTGTATGGATAACCTCTGGCACCAAGGACTGCCTTTTGTCTCGGTGAATGATAGATGCAGACGAATTCCAGATACAGTAACCGTGCTTTTAATTCTAATCATTAGTGGGAAAATCAGCCAGATTACACAACATATTTGAATTTTTTTCCCCCCAATTTGATTAAAATCTCCTAATATCCCATTTGAATGATTACATCTATCAATATGCACCTTGATCCGGACAGAGATTCAGGACTTGTTGTGGCTAATGGTGGGTGGTGGGAGTTCACTCTGCAGCTATGTGTTGTGACAGTGGTGTTAAAGCCTGTCACTGTTGCTTTCTGATAAAGTAGAAGCCCAGCTAGTAAACTCCAGTCCAGAATCATTCCTTATCCAGTCAGTTAATTGTCAAGCATGTCTTGACTTCGAGTTTATTTGCGAAAAACCTCGCAATCTTATCTTTACTGAACGCGCTTAAATGTCTGTTTAAACTATAATGTGGAACATGATATTTAAGCTCATGTCCTCTAGCCTCACGTACACTATTATTGCTTTTATATTAAAATTAATAAAAATGTACAATTCCTACACTCTGTAAAAGTAGGTCTACATGTCACTTGTCAAACCCATGCGAGGTACTTTTGTTAAAATGGATTGTATTTACTCTAGGTTTGCCGGAGAGAAAAGCAAGCTGGTGTGTTGTGAGAGCAGATAATTCCTGGGCGGAGGCCGAGCGGCTGACTGATTCCTCCTGTATGCAGCGATGGGTGGCGTCAGCAGGTTTCACACTGCTGGCCTTTGCATGTTTGCAGCTGGCTTGATGCAGCTGTCAGCCCGTGATTGATGAGTATCATCATTTAAAGTGTAAAAGAAAACGTCTCTGTGAAGGGAGACATGATGAACTGCCGCCTGCTGGTGCTCTCAGAGACACGCTCGGCGCTTCCTCCTCCCCTCTCCCCTTTTCCCTCTCGCCTCGCCTCGTTTCTACTTCGCTGCTCGCTGTCCATCCCTCTATCCCTCTCGCCTTTTATGCTTCTTTTTTTCTCCTTCGCCTTCTTTTCTTCTTCACCATTTCTCCGATTCTTTAAGCGCCTCCCTCGCTGTCTTCCTCTTCTTCCTTGTTCCTCCCACTTTACTCTCCTTCCTGTTCCTCTACTGCCCCCATGATTCCCACCTCTGTCCTCCCGCTTCCAGTCAGGTGAATTACCTCACTTTTGTCGCCTTTTTTTTCTTTTCTTTCTGCTTCCGTCTCTCTCTTGCATTCTCTTGCGCTCTACCTGCCCTGACATCTCTGTCTGTTTGTTTAGTGGACGGACAATAAGGTCCTCAGTCGTAGCCACTATTTGGCTCTGTGTAGCTCATTCGGCCTCCAGTACTTCTTCGATCATACGAAACGTCTAAATTCATATGGACCCTTGAAAGCAATATATTTAGTCCCTGCCTGCTGCATACCTCCACAGCAACCATGACAGTGACATATTAGTTATGCTGTCTTTTGCAATGTGATATCTTTAAATTTGCCACCTTGTTAAGTTTTGATTAATGTGATTCCATTTCAGCAAAGTAATTGGCTTGGCCCTGTTGTGAGCGATACACAGGCGTTGCGCCGGAACAAACGCTCCAACATGGTAATGAGGCAATGAGTTTGTTCTATGGATGTTGGCAAGTGACAGTTATTAATGATTGTTATGATAAACAGACGAGTGCAGATCGGGGGGATGAGTCGGGGCCAGACTGACAGTTTAAAAATAACGCGCACTGGAAAGTACTAACGAAGTAATACAGTGTTAGGAAAACAATCATGCAGGTTGTCAGAAGAAGAGGTGTAATTACAGAGCTACACTGGCCTGCCTGGGAGGAGCTGGCTTCTAATAGAGCCAGAGGAATATGCACTGACAGAGGAGAGCAGAATGATATACAACTTTAATTGGATCATCTTTTTACCCCCCCCCCTCCTTCCTTTCTCTTTTCTCGGAATACAAAGGAGGTCTGTGCTCACAGCTGTGTTATGATAGGTTTGGTCTCCTGTGAAGACTAGTGACCCTGTGTAAATGACTGTATAGTACAGGGAACCGCAGTGTTTGTGTGATCTGAACATGGACCGTATTGCCGTTGCTTTTCCGTGTCTCTGCTCAGCATCAAAGCTGAAGAAACGTGTATACAGTCTGTGTAAATGGTGTGAAGTGATATAAACCCAGTCCCATTTTAGCTTACCTTTTATTTCCACGGTGTATAAGTCTCTCGGATTCTGTTATGTCAAACAATTTAGCAACTCTCTGAACAAAATTTTGTATCACAGTGCAAACAATTAAAGCATGTCACATGTTTTTAGCTCCACTAACTTGCACGGCTAAAACCACGTTTCAGCCGCCTTTTATTTGCTTTGTCGGCTCTTCTTCTCTTTTTACATTGGGGGCATATTAAATTTGTCCATCTTCCGTCGTCATGCCTGAACTTTTGGTGACATTTAACCTGCGCTGGTGTATGGCTGTCATGCAATACTTGCTTTTGGAATGCGACGATCAGATGACTTTGCCGACCTTTGCGTGAACCTTGTCTGGTGTTGATTTAGTGAGGCACAGAGATCAAAGTGATCCCTCTCAGCTTTTGTCAGTAGGCTGTTGGTGTTATAGGCCCCGAGTGTGAACAAAACCAATCCTACACAACTCCGCTGAACTCACAGCTTGCTAACTGTGCAGAGGTCACAAGAGGAATCAGCGCCGTGTACAGTTCTTGCCGACTTTACTGCGTTTTTTTTTTTTTGCGCAACGAAATGTTCTTTCCAAGCAGAACCCATTCGAAGTCTTTTACATGACTTTCATTGTTATGTTAAACTGTAGAAATTTATCTCCCCCTAATTACCTTGATGACGCCAGCGAGCGAGTTGGCCAAAGGCAGCATTAATCTCTAATTGTGGACGCTACTGTTTCCCTTTTAGGGTTGATTACCTATGGAAATGGCCTAGAATGGACTCATGAATCAAATTATTAATTCAATGTCAGTGTAACCCTAAATATAGGGCCACTATCTTCGAGTCACGCTCCACTATCTGCACCATAGCGAGATAGTTAAGTGTGCTGAATGGAGTTTTTATGGCGTTGTCAACAATGGAGGGAGATAAAAACCCCTTTACTAAACAAGTCAATATTTCATTTTCCTCTTTCATTCATATCTGGGCCTGGCTGCGGAAATTGATTGTGGTTAGATGGTCAGAGAGGCAGTGGTGATTCTCTGCAATTTTCAAATAAACTGAAAAAGAATTGTCATTCTGTAATGGTTTTAGTTGGCAGTAAGTGCCCTGGTTGGAATTTCAGGGCCCTACAGTATCCATTATCCGAGTTTTCCAACACCCTGTCATTGTTGACAGGTGGATTATAATTTTTCTATAGCAGAACAATTGAAATGACAGCGGTTTAACAAACTTGGATGGGACAAAGGAGACATGGGGTTCCAACAGGAAATATGCTGCCAAATCTCTGTGCACTTCATGTTAGGAAGTGAAAAGTCCTGCTTTCTATCTTACTCAGGAATAAGAGTTTTCCAGATTGTCCAAATATGCAGTAAACAGGGCTGCTTTTGATGAATGAGTGGTTAAAGCTGTTTCTACATGAATTCCAACCCCCTAATAATACTGGAAACCCACAAACCTTTGACCGAGAAAGTATGACAACAGGAGGAAAAAAAATAAAAAGAGAGAGAAAAAGAAATACACTCAAAATTTATCGCTCTTGAATTTAAAAATACATTTTCAGCAATAAAAATAGAGCGCGTGCCGCAGTGGGTCAAGAACAATAATGCTGGTAGTTTAAAAGTGAAGAAGATACAAAATCAGGTGCTCTTCGAGGATCGAGCCGGTAGTCAGTAAAGATGATTAATGAATTTTAAGCAGTTTGATCTTCCCTGCCCCTTTTTTTATATTACAAACAGCTTTGACACCAAATCAGTGTTGTGTTGGCTGGGATCCCATTTCCATGCCACTTGCTTCTTGGCGCTGTCACACAGATTCTCTTCACGGTCCCATTCGTTTTTCTTTTTGAAGGCTGTGATTCCTGGCCATATGGAACCCATCCCTTTGTCTTCTGCGGTGCTATCACATCACAGGGCCTGTGGTAGAGGCTGGGTTAGCGTGTGGAGCTGCTCGGTGACTGTCAGCCCTGGTAGTCGTCCGTCGGTTGACATGTGAAGCCGTGCAGCATACTGTAGGCCTGATGTTGGAACTCACTTACAATTAACTTGAGAAGGCACTGACACAGGGCCTTCTGTCTCGACGAGTATCGGGAGGAGACAGCTGTGTGTCATCCCATCGAGCATAAATCAGTTATTACTGTGCCTATTTAGGAGGACATTGTATGGATGTTGACTTAATTTTAGAGGAATGCGTGAACTTCGGAAAGTATTTTTGGGGGGTGTGTGTGAGTAAAATAGGAATGAGTAACAGGAAGTGGAGGCGATGTGCAGACGGTATGGAGAGTGGTGGTGGTTTTTCCCAGCTGCACACTGTCTCTTTGGGCATGTATCAACACTCCCTTCCGCATGGCTCTGCTTCCATTCAGTGTCCCCGCTTCCCCACACTCTCTGCTCTAACTTCAACAGCCCCCGAGCCCCCGTGACTTCATAATTAGTTTAGTCAGGGTGATTATAGCTGTACTATTCTACTGTCACTGATTATTAGACAAGAGCTAAAGCTGAAGACCTTTGTCAGCTATTATTTTAATAGCACTATTAGTATGAGTCCTCGGTGACCATCATTTTCATCAGTCATCATAAACCTAATTGTGTGGCGCACATGCAAAGTGTAACTACCACCAGCGTAGTGGGTATTTTTTAATTTTTTTATTTTTTTGCCGCAGCATCACTGGGAACAGCGTAATTGTCAGTTCCATGCATAAAGTGACATCTCGGTTTGGTGCGAAAGAATACCTCTCCGTGTGTGATCTTAGGTTTGGCTTAACAAGAGAAAACAATCATGTTATTGTCTGTGTGGCAAAACCATAAAACTCCTGCAGGAAGGCTACATCCACACCAGTACGGTTTGATTTTGAAATCCTTAAATTTTGTTCTGTTTGCGGCTAGGAGTCACACTATGCCTGTATTTTAGGACTCCTTAAGTAGAGACTTTTGGAAACGCTGCTGAAACTGTTTTAATTTGAAAAATCTGTGATTGTGTTTTAGTCTGAATGGACAAAATCAATGACATGGACACTCATGTTTGTTTCTTAATTGGGTTTTGTCAGATGTTATTTGTCCTTCCCTCATTCATTTCACCCCTATCATGTTACGATGACTCCCAGTCTATGTTTTTGACTGCCTTAAACTCATGTGTTGCTTCAGTAACAGTTCCACTTTGATGTCAATCCAAGCGATGCAATCCTTGGTCTTACTTTTTGCCATCGCTTTCCTTCTTCTGTTGTATTTTCTACATATAAGCAATGCTTCCTGTTTATGCTGACACCACGATCTGTGTACATGATAGGATTTGCACGTGTGCTGGTGTGGATGGCCATTGCTTTTGAAATGGAGCCAAACCGTGGAAACTATTCTTGTTTTAAAATATAAACGTATTTGTATAGCCTCAGTCAATGTCCTGCAAGTTGAGGATTTGCAGATCAGACGTGAGACAGCTGAATGAGCAGAATAATTTGCTTACTGGAGTGAAGTGACACTTATCTCCCGTACTGCCCTAACTCATGTGCACCGTGAGGTTAATCCTCCTGTAGACGCCTGTCACATGACAAGAGAAGACCACAGGTTGAGTGAGGTCTGAGTGGCCGTAGTTCTTACTATCACCCATGTAATGCTGTTATAAAAAGCCTGCATTGTAATTAACAATACAAAACGGATATTTTTGTGCCATTACTGTGTCTGTGGGTAGTTTTGTCATCCATCAAGATATTTAAAGTAATACTCATGACTACTTTGCAGAAGCAGAAGTGAAACCCGATGTGGCGCTCATGTGCACATGCTATAGGATACGTGAATGCTAGTGTAATAGAAGTACAGGCTGGTAACAGGATGTGCTGATGTGTTCTTTCTAGGAGGATACTGTGGTGAGAACATATTGATGCTGATTTATCTTCTATGGCACTGGGTCAACTTAAGTCGGGTCTTCTTCATTTTCAAATGCCACTCTACAAATCGAAAATGCATATGTCATTACACAACTTTTTAAAAAACTTGCATGATTTGAAATAATATGCAGTGTGCTATTGAGGATTTTGACACAAGTTTTCCTTTTTTTTCATGTCTGCCTGCTTTCCTGGATCCTCTACGATTGGTTGAAATTCTTCGACATAGGTAAGCTGTGAGATATTTTCCTTAATTAAATCACATCATGCAGTCACTGCTACATCTTGCGGTTACACTTTGCTCGCCAAAATGGAATACAAAGTCCGAGGCTCAACCGTCTGTTGCCTTGTTTACCGTGCACGCCGTCATTGTGTGTGTATTAATCATGCTTACACAAGTGTCTTAATTACTCCCAGTGTAGCTGCTCCCTCCAGAACCCGGGAAATGACCTTTCTTTCTCTGTTCTTTTACACCATTAATCATCCATAATCAACACCATCAGAGTCAAGGAGAGGGCCCCTCAGAGCTGCCCAACACTGCCCACAGACCTCCGTCACACGCACACTCAGATCTTTATTAATGGCCCACACATGGAATGGACACAAACATAATTACACGCACAAACACTGACTTTAACATTTCCATTTAAATGGGTGTGTCTAATTTGCCTATGTGAAATGTGTCATGACGATATACCGCGATGATGTATTCTTCCTCATGAAGGTCACTTTTCCATTAATATGCAGGAGTCAATTGTCATTTCGATGTTCTCTCATATCCTGCATGAAACCGGAGGAGCATGCCCATAGGCCTAACAAATGGTATTTCACTTATAAATGCGATGCTCTGACATTCATGGCAGACACTGATTCATAGCCATCACATAGCTGATATGTCTAAGTGCCCGGGACGCACAAGGAAGTGAAAAACTACGGTGTGCAGGGCTTTTAACATTTCAGATCTTGTTTAGCCCTGCCAATGGCAGATTGACAAGTGGCGTTTCTGCTGTAGCAGGTAACTGACATGCCTGGCTTCTCCCCCCTGCTGACTGAAAGCTTAATATATCATTTGTCAGTCAAGGATGGGCTTTCATTCAATCACGGCTTGGCATCCACTCAAATGCCAGCTGCGGCTTCGATTTCATGCAAAAGAGAAGTTGAATGCACACTTAGCAGGGGTGTACCGGCTGTAGTTATTTCTGAAACTGTGTTGTTCTGTACAATTCATTCAGGTTTAGCGACGTTTTCTCTCAATTAACTTCCCAATTTTCGATACGCGTTTTTAACAGGAGATCAAGTTGCGATCTCCCTCGAATGAGACGAGTTATGATATTTCTGTAACGCTGGGTCATCTTGCATCACTTACATGCAAAAGGACAAAACGCCACTTCAAAGTTCTATAATAGTTTTATGACTGCCCACAAATTGCTGTCATAAATTTTTCATTCTTTTTAATTTACTGCCATAAATCATGGCTGCTGTGGGCTCTCTGCTGTAAATGGGATTGCTCCATAGTTTTGGCATGCGGCAATCTGGCTTTGAATCTCTGAAAAACAGACAGCACACGGAAGGTAGTGCATTAATTTAGGCCCATAAATTATGCACTTACTTTTATAATGTCAAACCATAAATAATGTTGATGCATTGGGAACTGCAACACATCACCCATAGAAATTATGCATTTGAGATGAATGGGGACGCCGTGATGGATAATGGATCTCAACCAGTGTGATCTATTTAAGTTTGCTCCCCAGAGGAAACGGTGGTGCAGAATTAGGGATACAAGTTCTACACGAGCTGTTTGATATTCGTGAGGTGCTTCGCCTGACTCAGGTCAGTTTGCTGTTTATGTTAAGATTGTGCTCTGTAGTATTTGTCACCCGCACGTTTCCCCCGACTTCGGCTTTTATTGTGCTTTACATTAAAGGATTGTTGCTTATGCAGGACATGTAATCCCTCACAACAAAAACATATTTGCTCAATTTATAATCTTACAACAAACAGCTGTATCCCTGCCTCCTCTCGTGCTCCTCCAGTGAACATGTGCAGTTCTACTGTAGCTTGGCCTCGGTGCCAACAGAAATGTTGCCTCTGGTTTTTCCAACCTACTCCCTAGAGTACCAGATGGATGATTAAGTAAGGGACTTTACTAAGGCTTGTGCAAATGCTTAGTACACTGAACTCCCGAATATTGTGTATTATCTGCCATTAGGCGGGGATAATACTAGCCACTCTGGCTGTAATGGCTTAGGAGAAGAATAATTGAATGTGCTTATGGGCTGTGGTTCAGTGGAGTCATGTGTGAATAGGAATGCATCAACACTCATCTGGTGTTAATATTATACCTCTGTATTCCTCTTCAAACCGAGCGTCACGTAAGTGTTAGCCGTAGCGATGCGAGCGCAGCCAATCCAGCTGTGTGCTTTTATGATCTTCTGGATGTATTAATTATGTGCAGAGAAGCCTGCTTGGACAGCTCATTCATTTTTGCTCGCTCGTATCGACAGCCCTTTCTTAAGCAGTCAAGGTAAATGCCGTGATCAATACCGTGGTATTGGCTTGCATTATCACAATAATCCTCGTATGGGAAAATGGCAAGAGTGACTAACGGGGAGCAGGATTATGGAGAATTTGTCTGTTTGAAAGTAGGATAAGTCAAAATGAAAGCACATTTAAAGCTGCTTTGTTGTTTGAAATAAGATGATTATTTTGTAATATAGTTTTTTCTTCCAGATATTTTTTTTATATATAATGAACTCTGCTCTGTCTGAGATACCTGTATCAACATTTGCTATCAGTGTTTACAGAAAGACCAGTATCTGCTGCACTCAAGGACGTTATAACCGGTGATCAATGGCTGTTTGAAACCAAGCAAGCACACAGTTAAGTTTTAGTGGATTGCTATTAAAATGCAATTCCCCTGTGCTATTATGTGAAGGGTAGCGAGCCTATATAATGCAGGCAGGAGAGGGTTATGTCTTGGGTCAAACTCGAGCGCTGCCTAAGCCATGAATAGACAGCGCTCCCAATAAATGTTCTGTCATTGTCCGATGCACATGCCACCGTCTGGTATCAACTTCAAAGCCCACCGCTGCTGTATGGTGAGTATAAATAATCTTGATGTTCACATGGTGGTCTTGTGTACACTTTAAATAGAGGGAGATGCCACATCAGCTGCACTGTGAGAGTCACGGAGCATAGCAAAGTAATTAAGCAGTGCACCATAGGCAAAATGCTGCGGTAAAAAAAAACAAAAAAAAGAAGAAGAACAAGTCGGAACATCAGATGTTTGCAGTGAATTGCCCGTTTATTCCTGCTTTATTGATGGCTGATCCCTCAACATTGACCTCACTGTTTGGGATCGTACAAGTCTGGTGACAGAGAGGCGAAACTGCTTTTGTTTTTTTCTTTTTAGACAAGAGGCAACACCCAGTTTTCAGCAAGTATTTCCAGTTGACCCCATTTTCCTCCTTGGGATAATAAGCTCTGACACTGACAGTAAATATCTCTCTGGGTTTCATTACTCTCTGTTTGGCATCATAAATCCTTTCCAAAGGAGAAACATTCCCCAAACTAGCCATGCAGGTAGATTTGTGTGTGTGGGCGCGCTTGGGTGTGTGTGCACGCATGTACGTTTGTGAGTTAGTTCTGGTTGTCTTTGCTAACCTCCCTGTGTGGTGCAAGTGAGCGCCTGAAGGGCTCGAAGTCTTTGAATACACAAACACAGATACACATGCCATCTTTGAATTAGGACAGGCTTCTCTAAGGTCGAACCAGAAGCTCCTGCAGTGGGCAGATTGTACAGTTTTTAAGGTACCAAGTGTTGGACAAGTATCTTAGAATAGTATATCATGGAGACTTTATGGCTACTATGGAAGGCAGTTTATTGTAGTGGGCTCTGTAAGAGTACAGTATATCCATGTCTCCAGCCCTTTGGTGCCCTTGCCACAAAGTCAACAGACTGCAGGGCTGTAGTCAGCGTCCCTGCCCCCTTGATTTAAGACTACACTTACCCGAACCCAGCGAGGCTGTTGGACCTCTCTTTCTCTGAGAGCTGTCACTCTTGTGTGTAATTTGCCCTGCTGAAGGAAAAAAAAAAAAGCCCAACTCAAACGTGAATAATGAGTGGTTGTTAGCTTTTGAGACAGAACAAGCAAAGCGAAACACAAAACACTCCAGTGAAAGAACTGTAATTACCCACAAGCCTATGAGTGCACTCTTAGAGGGATTGTTATTGTGTGTGAATGACCTTTCATGTCTTTGGCATGCTGCTCTGTGGCTCTGAGTCAGGCTGTTGGAGTTTCATGCAATCTGGTAGCATGTAGAAATAGGAAATAAATGTGTCATTTAGGGATGTTCTCAAGAGAAGGCTTTCAAAAATAACTTCATCCTCTTTTTGCACAATGAAAGTGTTCTCTAGTGTGAATACTTGAGGATAAGCCTAGCTTTTAAATCATTCTCTCAAAAGCAAACAGAGATGGTGACATCAAACTTATAATTTTGACATTGATTTACTTTTTCCTCGGACTCTCCGCGCCTGTGACTGAAATTGCACCATTTGCATTTCAACACATCAACCTGCTGATCCCGGCTTTAACATTAGCTTTGTTTTATGAAATGCACCCACGGAGACCACCCATAGGAAGATGGATTACGGGGAGATATGTGTGTCACAAACGCCCAGCCTTCTCTCAGCCTGTCCACCTCTTCAAAAGTCCCGCTCAGGCAGCAACAAATGGACAGATTACACAGTGACTACGGGATGACAGATAACGCAGAGCAAGCAGAACTGCAGTGCGGGAACCTCCTGTTCCAAGCCTCACAGACTGACTTTTTTAAGATTTATTCCATCAGTCAAGTAATTAACATGATTTATGGTGCCGGGGTGACTGTTAGTGAGACAACAAAGGGGTCGGGCGGTTCCTCCCCCAAGGAGATGCTATCAGGTGTTTTCTGCTGCGCTTGCAATGCAGTCAGCATGCAGCTGTAAATCCAGCCATTCTGCATTGAAGAGAGATGACCCCCCCTCCTCCCCTCCTACGTTTCTTTTCTTCCCTCGACTTCTCTCCCCCTTCCTTCTCACCCCGGGAGGTCACAAGTTCACAGCTCGGCCTTAACTGTTAAAACCTGGGGGCTGAACTTCTGACCTCACCTAGTGTAAAAGGGAGCACAGTGAATAGTGTTTATAAGGGCTGCCATTCGGAGAGGCCAGAGGGTTTTAGGGAAAGGGTAGGCCGACGCAGTGGCCGGGGCGAACCCTGCTCCTCAGCCGGCTCACCCCAGACGCAATGACCTTTAATAAAAGTGCAGCAAGTAAAGACTGCCCCTTAAGGTCAGGGAAGGGTATGGCACTGGCTTCAATCTGAGGTAGCTGGACAAGGTCACTGACACCGAGATCAGTTTTTGGGGGGGCATTTTGTAGCATCCTAGTAGGGGTTAAATATGAGTTGTGATCTAACGCCGTGTGACAAAGCCTAATTTTAAGTCGGAAGGTTTCCCGTGAGATGCCTTGATGGCGGTATAGATATTGCCTTGAAGCATTAGCATAGTAACTGTCTGAAAACAAACAATCATTTTCAATCTTTGCCTATTCATCTGTCACATAAAATATGTACAACACTCATACCTGCTTTCACAAGAGTGGCAGTTCCCCACATTGTTGTCGCTCGCAGGCAAAAGACACAAATGCACAAGAAGTGCTCGGCTTAGCCCTGTTTACACACACTCTACTTTTTTCCCGTAACCTCCATAAAAACAAAACACGGTTTCTCCGGGCTGCCTGTTTCCCTGTTAAAACAAGAGGGGGGAAAATTAAATGCCTACAAGCAGATTTTATGATCTGATAAAAGATGGCATTTACTGTTGACTGATTTACTACCTGCCAAAGTTTGTGAGTGTCTTGTAATACGGCATCAGCTCGACAACAGCGCGGCAGACTTGTTGAGAGGGGCTTTCATCACTGTGAATTTTGGTAAGTCTTGTTTTTTTTTTTTTTGTCGACCTGCTGGGTGTTCCATTAAAAAGAAACCTGTTAAAAAAAAAAAGCTGCTGGAATCTAGAAGTTGCAGAAAACACCTCGATGATCTCAAAGTCCCCATTTTTTTCCCAATAACTGTACATTTTCCGATTACTTCTCTCCAGTTAATCTGCTCCGGTGTCCGCGCTCATTACTTTGTACTCTTTGTCAGAGGAGGGCATTCGGCTTGGCAGGCGGAGAGGCATTACTGTGTCTATTACGACTGAGTGACTAGCATGTGGTAAAACAAAGCTGGAGTGATTTATTGTGACCATACAAATATTAGTTCAGCTAAGCCAGTATTGCTTTGCTTCTAATCAGAAGGGCCGATCTCCCTGTAAGTGACAGCTCTGAGATCTCATAGACCGGTGTTTACATTCGCTTCTAGTTTCCTAACATACACTCACGTTAACAAAATAAGCCTGGCTGACTGGTGAGGAATTTAGGCCCCGCTCGCAACCGCGGCACTGTGTGACAGGATTTGTTTGTTAACGAAGGATTTATGGCTTCTCGGAGCTTTGTTAATTGCCCATTGTGCTGCTGCTGGTCTGTGGATGCGTTTCTTTTAATAACACGTTGAAAACTTATTTCCTTTACCCACGTTCTGTTCCTGGAGATGTGCTCGGCTTGTTAAGTGGCTTCTTTAAATAAAGGGGAGATGATGAACCGTCAATTACATTAGTCAGAAGTGGGATCTAAATCTGTGCAAATGACCTTAAAGGCTGCCCCTGCACTGTTTTCCTTGACATTCTGCTCGAGTATATTTACCCACTCAAGTGTTATTTAATTTTTACTAGGTTGTTATGCCCATCAGCTGTCATGTAGCAAAGTGATTTCCTCCAAAAATGTGACTTGTTTTATACCCTTTTCATACGGAAACTATAGATATCTCTTTATTCTGCTGTACTTTTCCACCTCATCAGTGCATTTAGATCATGTTCTCTCAGAAATCCGAATGTAACGCTGAAATAACATTGCAGTTGGTCACAGAGAATGTGTGCTGCAGCTTGTTTGGGTTGCATTCTTCCTACTCTTGATTCTATTTTCTTCAAGCTCTTTTTAGTTAACAAACCATTGTGTTTAATCTCCGTCTTTGTATCCGAGGTTGCCTTTTGGTCAATTTTGTTTGACAAGTGCTGAAAGGCTGTTATGAATATACTGGATCTCTGGAGAAAACACGCTGTTGTTTTAAGCTGCAGCAGAACCGCTCGGGCTCGCAGTTTGTTTTGTCCACACATAGTTCGCAGTGGACAAGCGCGGCCTCCACAACAGGATATTTCTCTGTATGCAGATCAAAGAGAACGTTTGGCAGGAGGGGGGGGCAACAACTTCCACCTCATTCGTTTTAATCTCATCCCCACCTTCTCCCGGTCCAGCATCCCTAATTGGAGGAAAACTAAGCTGAAGGAAGTCCTCCATGTCAGTTTTCTTGCATTCTTTGTTGTTTCTCCTTTTGTGTCTGTTTCACTCCTCCCCTCCGTGGCCTTTGCGAGCCCACTGAACTCTGCTCGCACTTTGACCTCTCGCTGACTACTACTCAGGCATTTTGGCCTTACTTTTAAAAAGTCTATACAGAGCCTGTCCCTCACCTCTTGACTAACCATGAAGCAGTTGTTTGACCCTTTGTCTATCCTCTGAGAGTCCTAATACCTCTCAGGTCATGGAGTTTGGCAACTTAGAGCAAACAGCTAAATGTGGAGAGCCAACGTTCTTGGTGCCAGGAAGTCCTGATCTGATAACGGCAGCGCGTTGGTGTAAAGCTTTTCTTGACCATCTCTAAAGGTACTGACGATAAGAAGGTAACTTGAGATATTATGACTCCAATTTGGAGTCCATTATATAAAAACAATGAGCTTTCATGCTTTGTAGTGTTGCACTTTGTAAACTGCTTACCTAGAGGCTCTCAAGAAAAGAGCACGAGCCCATAAGTATAGGAAATATATCCACTTAGTCAAAAAAAAAGCACCGAAAACAACTATATGCTGTTTATTAAAAAGGGGCTGCATTCATTAAACCCTGCAGCGTATTCCCAAACGCCTGAAAACAATATACAGCAAACAAGAGGAGTATGTTATATATGAGTCCAAAGCCTTGGCAGTCTTGAATAATAGCCTATTTATGGACTATTAACTAGATCTGTACAGTCTTAATGTCATTGAAAACCATTAAAATGAGATACTGTGTATTTTGCTTGCTAAGGAAACATATTTATTGAAATGTCTTTATTCAACCCAGTGTACATGGTGAGTATAATTTTCTATAATCACACCCCATTGCATTTTGTTCCTTTGCCTGTGTGTTTGTGTAATATGTGCACTTATGCATGTATTTTGGTGCATTCATGCATGTGTGTACATGCATGCACAGATTTGTGCATACAGTGTGTGGGTTTGTTATGAGAGGTTTTATTTTTTTTGTTGAGTGTGTGTGTGTGTGTGTGTCCTTCTCCGTGTGCCTCTCGAACTAGCAGTGCTTAAATGACAGTGTTTGATCAATGGTGCCAGGCTCTGCCCTTGGTTCGTTTGCTTTTTGCTCGTCATTACTAACATGGGCTGAAATATCTGGGTAACAAAAATTGATATAATGACGGAGTGCGCCTTATTATCTTCAAGCTACATCAGATTGGCAAACTTCTGAGGGAAAGCAAAATGTCTGGGAAATATTACGAGTCATTTATCAAGTCCCTCTCATTAGCATATTGCCTACAGAAGCACTTGCAGAAATCTAAATAAAAGTGGCCGATTGGGAGTTTGTTCCATTTTTCTTTGAGCTGGAAAAAAAAAAAAAATCTCCCTCTGAAGCCTTTTGTGACCTTGACTTATGGCCTCCCACTATTAACACTGCAAACCACTCATAAGCCAAGAATCTTGGTGTCACTATAAGCAAAAATATCGCACATAGGTGGCTAATAGAATGATTCCCCACATGTCAGCTACACTGGTTCAGCCTGTGCTGTTGTGCCCATTTGCGATTGTTTGAGTAAGTTTGCGATCACTCGTGAACGTCTTTAGTGGTACAACAATAGTGGCAGACCTATATTAATTAGGAGGTGACTGCATACTCCATTTTTCCTTGTCACATTGAGCTTGGTCCCAGGTGTACTGTGGCAGAGAGGGAGAGGTGGTGGAGTCCAGATGAGGCGCACCCAGCCCTGCATCCAGCAAACCGAAATAATGAGTTTCCTTCCCCCTTTAGCCACTGTATGCACCATGATATACAACTCGCAATTAAGCATGCCTTGGTGATCCAGTGATTAATGTCTCTTGTGGCGCTTGTGAAGGGACTGGGACTTAGTCTGAGACTGGCTGAGACTCCCTGTTTATATTCCTATCATGGCTGCACCTCTCTCTTTCCCCTCTCTCGGCCTCTTACACACACACACACACACACACACACACACGCACACACACACTTGCTCTCTTTCTCCTTCTTAACCAGTCTCCATTACAGGGAAGATGGAGAGGACCATTTGCAATTCAGTAACCTTTATGACAGTGCACTCTTTAATCAGAGGCCCGTATTTCCTTTGTAGTGCAACACACACACACACACACACACACACACACAGACAGTCTCACTTACACACCGAAACGCACACCAAGAGGGGTGTGCAGGCCCATGAAACACCCGGGGAAAGTGACAGGTCTTATTTACAGGTGTTGCTTTTTCATTTGTTGTTGCTGGAGACTTTTAATTTTTACGACGGGGCAGCGCTATGCAAATTACGTCTTGTTTAAAAGATAAGGCTTGTAATATATAATGGGAACAATCGCGCTATTGTATTCTTACTCTGTTTTTGATATCTTGTAGTCAGAGCTGCTCACAGTGCGGCGACACATGAACTAAATACTAACTCAATCTGGACCTTGCGTTATGAATACAGTACAGGATAAAGTGTATTGCTTTCTATTTAGAAAAAAAAATGTTCTATTGATCAATAAAATGTTAGTGACATTGAATATCCGTTAAATATTAATGTGGTTTATTTCCCCATCATTGACATTGTTGTCAAGCGATATTAACTGCTGGAGAGAAAGCGTTGTGTGCTGTTGCCGTCGCAGTAACGCCACACCAGAGAATTCGCTCTCAGCTCCTTAAACGCAGATACAGAATGTGTCTCATTTTCGACACCATTTCAACAACTTAGTCTTAATGTAAGAATATATCTGAGTCAGAAGCGAACGTGGAGTAACCGTCGGAGCCGTGTCTGCCTCGGTTTGGCGTTGGCTGGGCCGTAAGAGATGTCGTTTGTGTTGTAATCGCACATCAGAGTTCAATTATACAACTGATTGCGGGCAAACGGCGCCAATCAAAGCACTCCCACTCGGCTTGAATTTATTCTGACTGTCTTTAACTTGAATGTAAGTTGCTTAAAAATTCTAAGTGAATTGATTGGATGTTATTTTGTTATCGCCGATCTTTCCAGGACTTTTAATAAAAACCAGATGTGGACCGTTAAGTAATAAGTTTGAGGAACGTGGAATATATTGTACCGCTGCAGTCTTTCTCTAGCCTGAAACACAGTTAACCAAGATATCATTACGAGGTCTTGGAAGACATTTTTGCTGTGTGGTATCTCAGTGAAGTAGCTCTCAGCTGATTATGTAAGAGGTTTTTACTCCTAGTTTTATACCACACTTAGTCAGTCCTCTGCCATTTACAATAGACCATGTATAGAGGCCATTTGCTTACTCGCCTGTAACTATATTTCTGTTCCTTATTGTTGTCTTCATTGTCAACATGTTCTTTTTAATTAAATTCTCATCTAAATTATAAGTCACAGTAGGATTGTAATGGTATTGTAAGTTGTTCCAACCTTTAAATGGCAAATAGTATTTGTGGCCACTTCGCCGGTCCTGTTTAGTGATGAAGGCTTTTGATTTGCTGTATTCTCCAGAGCCCCATTCAACTGAGTGAGCGACACTCATCCTGCAGAGCACAAGGGCAATTCTCTTCTACCCCCTCCGCTTCCTACTTGCACTTTCTCTCCCCCTCTTTACTGGATCATTTCCCTTCACACCCAGAAAGGCTTTGTAGTGGTAGCATCATTCTCCCAGCCTTGCTTTCTCTCTCTCCCTTCATTTTTGTCTCCCTTCCCTTTTTCTCTCCCCCCCTCTCCCTCCTCTCTCTTTCACTCCGACTTTCATAAGCTCAGTAAAGCATGGCCTTCAATTCCCTTGTTCTAGTGTTTTCACTTAAGATCAGGAGTGATGAGCAAAAGGTTTCTGGCTCAATCCTTGAGCAAAGGCCTGGCATGACAGGGATTATTATTTATTTGTCATCTTGGATGTAATAAGCTGTAGGTACAGAGTGGAGAGCTGGTGATTTATTGCTCTGTCGAGCGCCAGTAGCAGTCCGGCCGCTGGGGCGTGCAGGATGAATACCGGCCTGTCACTCCCGTCCATCCGTCTCCTCGCGCCTGTCGCCCTCACAACACCGCCCCATTTCATGCCAGAATACATAAACAATCTTTCATTACTCCTAAGCCTTTTTTTTTTGGTGTGTGTGTATTTGCTCTTCACAGGACACAAAGTTTGAATTTATTCATGGTTTTCTCTTTGCTTTATCTCCCCTCCTTTCCACATTAGGTATTGTTTTTGTTTTCCACATTTAGGGATTTTCTGAATGTGCAGTCTTAAACGGTTAAGAAATCCCACGCCCATACAGTTTTTTTTTACCCCCCGTCCCCCCTCCAGTTTCATTGTCATTTCAGATCCTTTTGGCCATGACTTCATTTTTCTTCTCAAAACCGCTTATGAGAAGAACAGCTGAACACACCCACTTCCATTTCAACTTTTCAGAATGGATTATTTTCAGTCCGGAAGATTCTTGAGCCAGGGGTGATCGGACATGAATATGTTGGTGTGCTGTCAGCGCCACGTCCTTCCAATGCATTAGTGTCAGTCTCCATGCTGCACTAAAGCATGAAATGAGTGATGAAATATCAAATCCTCTAACTTCACCCCCCTTACCCTGTCTTCCAGAGCAGAAGACATAATATCGACCCCCGGTCCATTTAGACAGGAATTTAATATTTTTCAGCTAAACCAATCACGCATGGTTAGCGCTCAGTGTAATCCAATCACATTCCATCATAAATGCCCCTCTTGTGAGGCTATTCACAGACCTGATAAACTGGTGGAAATCAAGACGTTGAAAAACAGGGCCTTAATAGATTGTCTTGGCTGCCTTAGAGAAGCTTGTCCCGCTCCTTTCTGTCGATACACATTTTCATTTTCCAGCCCTAAATGTGCTCTCCAGACACAGATTGGCTAAAGTGGAGCTGACTTTGTAAATAGGACTCTCATTTATTAGGGCCTTTATCTGGAGGCAGGACTGGGAGAGGTCTCGAAGAAGATGCTTAGCCCACAGACAGAGGAAGAAGGCGGATAATTATGAGGCATTTATTTTCACCAGCTGATTAATAGCAGGACCTGTTTTCAGGGCCTGTAAAGCCGCGAGTGTGATCGCTTTGCTTCCTGTGTCCTCTGAAAGACTCTGGACACACTATTCACAATGACATTGCATTCAGAGACAGCATAATACAGCGGTAGTGTGTGTGTGTATGTGTGTGTACGGTGAATGGTGAACATTTGTTAGAGGACATAGGTGGTGATGCCTCACACAGGCAGTGAACTGAGAATACTCATTTGGTTCCTGAATAAGGCCCTGACAGCCACCATTTATATCTAGCTCGTTGTATGCTGTCCAGCCGATTAATAACAGTTTATTGCTGTCTAATTAGTGTCGGCTGATTGGAAACCGCATCAGACGTGAGCGAGAGACTTGCTTGCTTTGTTTTAGTGTGTGCAGCACTGGAGGCAAATACACAAGGACTAAAATCAGCAGAACTGGTGCAGTAAAGAGCAGCGCTGCACGATATTAGCAAAACCTGACACTGCGATATTTGTGCGATATATATTGCAATATGAAAACAAACTGCTTAGTACATATTGTGTTGGTGTAACTAAGCAACTGCAAGAAGTAGTCTGTGGCCAAACCACTGTAACCACCAACAAGCCACGTTCACCCCAGTGTCTGTTGCTGTACAGACTTGACATCTCTCATCCTGGTCCTGAGTAGCCACCACCTCCCTCATCGAAAATCTGGAAAAATGCACTTTTCAAACAGTGACTCTTCAGTTGGAGGTCCTCCGTTACTAGACCTACTGTGATTAGTCAGCCTTATGCAATACAGAAAATGCATTAACATGAATATTGTTGTCTGACGCGTGTCGTCTTTACTTCAGTTCATTGTAACAGATGCACTTTTCTTCAATGTTGCTGAGTCATTTTTTCAGTTACTGGCTTCAGTTACTGGTCAGATGTAGTCAGCACTACAGTTTTAGACAGTGGTGGTAAAAGTAAAGTTTGACACAAGGCTTCTAAAGACTGGGGGAACTTCAAATGACTACAGAACAAAAAGGTGGTTTGTACACTGTGCACAGATTTGATGGTATACCAAAGCAGCAACAGCACAGTGCACGAGCACCTGAAGAGAAAACACACTCGTGCTATTCGGCTCAGAGGCATTTTACATGTGTTTGCTTCGCTCCTTCTCTCTGTGCTCACATGTACTGCAGTTTATTACAGGCGACTTTCCAAGAAAGCTGTTGTCATACACAAATATAATATACCCAGATAAATGACACACAGTGAGTGGAATTGTATTTTTATACAGAATAGCTGTCATACAGTTCTGGGATGGCAACTTGTGAACTTGTGGGATTTCTGTCTGCCATTTTGAAGACCAACACAGAAATTAAAATAGTTTTTTTTGCTTTGGATGGCATTCAGATGTGGCTTGGCTGCTGCCGATTAAAACAGCCAGACAACTAAGCAGTACTGCCCCGTGTAGTGGCAACAATTGCTAGACACTGTCGACAAAATACCTGTTTTTGATCAACATCGTCCTTTCTGTAGCTGAAATATTTCAGTTTATTTAACATTTATATCACGCTGCATTTTGATTTTGCAACCAAATCTTCTTTTTTGATGTTTCTCTCCGGTACCTCGCTCATTTCTCTGTGCACATGTCCAGCCTGCATGGGCTGGATGTCAACAAACTCCTTAAAAAAGTTCTAAAATAAAAACTTTCCAAGCCCTCTTAAATTGGAACAAATTAGGTTCTATCAGATACACTTGTCTTTTGGATTAGTCATGGAAAATCACAACTGTGTTTCTTTTGTCTGTTTTTATCAGTCAGTTAAAAAAAGATATGTTTTAGTTAATTTACTTCACATTGTACTTTCTGCAATGTGACTATTACACATGTCTCGCACATCACAGCGTAGATGCTGAAGCGATACATCATGCAGCTCTGGCTAGAAGGGTGGTTTTTAATGTATGAAAGCACAAGCTTAAACTCCCCAACTGCTAGTAATATGTAGGACCATCTGCCCTTTTTATTTCTTTCATATTATTGATTTTTGCAGATGCATGCGGGGTCGTGTCTACATTCAACATATTCCCTTATCTGTATGTTAGTAGTAATGTTACCATAAACCCGCGTTGTAATTCCCCTTTGATCAGCCATTACATCGTCATCAGCATCGCCAGATTCTGCCTTTGAAGATGCACGGACTCAAGGTCGATGATTTCTCACAGTGCTCGGCCTGTGATGATGCTGTTTTCATTAACAGTAACAACCTGTTCACCAAAATTAGGCCTAGATGTTTGTATGAATTAGAACTACGCATATACTGGCTGTGCTGCATGAGTTGAATGCTAAGCTATGGAAATGAGCAGGAATTCCCTACTAAAGCCGTAGATGGTGCTTTGCTTCGTCCAGAGTAGGACTGAATGGTTTAGCGTAAAAATCTAATTGTGATTTTTCTGATGGACATTAGTATTTACTGTGTAATAGTGTAAAAAAACAAAACAAACATGTGATGGAGCATTACTGCATCAGTTACACTTTGCCATCCTCAAGGTGTGCGGATGAAAATTGGTGAGGTTCCCCCAAGTCCAAGCTTTTGTCAGGAGTGAGAAGCCGAAGATGTTCAACGGTCTTCAGATCAAGTATGTTCGAGGCTCGGATCCTGTGCTGAAGCTTTTGGATGACAACGGGAACATCGCTAAAGCACTCAGCATCCTCAAGTGGAACACGAACTTCCTGGGCGAGAAGTTAGACACATATAGACACGAGTCCAAATTTTGCTTTTGTGGTTTTGTTTTGTTTTTATTTTTTTAGTTCAGATAGGTCAAAGTGTAACTGTCTGATAATGAGGATGCCACGGACTGTTAAACCATTGATGCAACAGTTTCTTTTTGGACAGAGTTTATATTTTAAACCCCTCTGAAAACCTGAAGTTACAATCCAAGCCGACGCCGAGGATGTGGCTGCTGCAGACGGATCAAAACAGTTTGATCATGCTTTCTCTGGACTTGCCGACTCCCACCCACTTCACTGGCACTTGCAGGAAGTCCTCGATGAACCGAATCTAGTTCTGTGCCTGTGACGGCAGCTCCTTGAACACTGCAGGACATAAATTTGAAATTGCAGCCTTTGCCATTTGGTAACTGCACTGTTTGAAATTGTGATCTCAATTGTTAGTATATAATAACAATAATAGTATTGTTGTGTAAATTACCACCACTACAGCTGAATATAATATGTTTCATACTTCTGGACTGAACTCCAGTATTGGAATCCAATGCTGAAGTTAGAACATTCATTCTTGAATATTAATCTCCAGTTGTTTGGTTGCATTATGTACTGCAGCTGTCAAATGTGCCCATTAAAGGTGGAGTATGTGATTTCCATCCCGAATGCATTTTTGCCAAATTCAGCGAGTATTTTCTCACAGTCCATTAGCTGTCTGTCATGTGTGTGCTGAAAAAAAATCCAGTGTTCGTACAAAGCCCTGACTCTGTAAATATGAAACAAAGAAAAATGGCTCGGGGCCCATCCACAAATCACTATTCTAGCTCGTCCTCTCGCACGTTAATGCTCGAGCACAAGAAAGAAGGAGCTAGAATGGGCGGTAAATGTGGCACATGCTAGCTATCTAAACATGCTAAATATCAATCTTTCCTAAGAATTGCTGACTCCACCTTTAGGCATGAATGCAACCAATAGCAGGTCATTATACACCAGTGTACATTTCATGATTAGCCTTGTGTAGTAAAAATATATCATCTCAATTTCTGCAACATTTCTCAGCCAAGTCTCTGATTTTTAGTAATTTAATTAAATCTGTATTTCAGCTTGTGTATTTTTAATGTTAACCAAGTTTTGTCCAAAGCTTATTGCACCGTCAATCCATGCTGACCCCTTTGGATATTATACAAAACACTGTATAAACACTGTAAAGGTAACCATCAAAGAAAGAAAAAAAAAACAAGAACTAAGAAAAAAATCATCCCACTTGGTATCTGTATAAACTATTCGAGGTCTTGGCTCAGGGGGAAAAAATAAGAACAGCATGTACCTGTTTCTTAAACTAATATGCTCGCGCCCTGTTGTTTTTTCTGTTTGTGTTGGTAGTGATGGTGTCTCAGCAACCACTTCTCATTTGCGTCTCAGCTGGACTGAATGTGTAGGTCAATGAGGCCCCGCGACTCTGCTCGGCCTCCAAACCACCACTGACATGCAGCTGATCAAGCCTTAATTAAGGAGACATTTTCTCCCTGTGATTTCTATCGATGCACACAACGAGGAAAAAAAAAAACAAACTGAGCCACATTCCTACTGGACTACAGGATAATTAAGTATGCAACTGCCTTCAACATCCAACTGCTGTTGGTTATCTACCTCGAAGACTGCTCTTGAGTTATTGCGTAACTTCCTCTATCGACAACTGCGTCCCTAATTTCTCCGCTCCTTTTGTTTTCCTCTGCTCTACTTTCCTGCTGCCATCCTTCTCAAGTTCCTCTTTTCTTGCTACCTGTCCTCACCTCTGTCACCCGTTCAAGCTCCTGCCTCCCTTCCAACCCGTCTTTGCCAGCTGCCTGTCTTGGCTGTCTGAGCTGAGGTGAGTGGTTTAGGTAGGGTGGAGCGCGGCATTAGTGTTTCTGCTTGCCTGTGCAATAGAAGGCGACGCGCATCAGGGCCTCTGTCAGCAGATCAGCGCTGATGCAGATGGGAGGTGAAAAGCTCCCCAGCGATGAGGATTGTAGGCAGGGCCACTCTCTCCTCTCCTTCCTCCTCTGTTCCCTCTGAATGTCTCTCTTGCTTTATTGCATACCCTTTTCTTTTCTCTCTCTCTCTCTTTTCCCCTAGCCCTCTCTCCTTTGTTATTTCAGCGGTAAGGATGGAGTGGGCTCTGACAAAGTGCTGGGATTGATAGATGGACAGAGCCAGAGACTGGATGAGAGGATGGATGAGGGCAGAGGAGGGAGTTTAACACAGGCAAACACAGAGAGACAGAGAGGAACGACCTGCTCGGCTATGCAGCCACTCGCAGCCCCACAGCAATTTAGTCCTCGACTAACCCAGTGCCAGTGGACTCTGAGCCTCGCTACCTGTTTGGTCACTGTGCATATGAACAACTGTGACAGCAAGCAGAGACTATTTAGACTTTTGTGCTCACAAAGAACAATACACATAGTCCTGTGTTACATCCTGAGCATACAAAAAAAAAACTCTTAGAAAAATTGTTTGGATAAATCCCCTCCTTTGTACCACATGTATAATTTGACAGAACTAGAATATATCAATATTTGCGCTGCAGTTTTGAATATTTAATAACACCGAGCTTACATTTGAAGGCTTTTTATCTGTGTATGCCCAAAGACTCTCCCAGAGCTCGCTGCAGCAGTGTGTCCCGGTTTGTGTGAGGGAGGTTTCAGCCATTTTTCACAGCTCCTGCATACCTAACCAGCCCTGGAGGAGAAAGATGGGAGAGAGGTTCTTGTAACTGTGTTCTTATTACAAAAGCCTTCCTCTGCATCTTGGGTGGGGGTAACCTGTGTATGTGCGTCCGTGCACACGTGCGCGCGTCCTCTCATTACGCCCCTACCTGCTCTGCATTACTTGTCAGTGGTGTTGGAGCGCCCCGCTCAGATTAAGACTAATGCCGATGGCCCCAGGAACTGCGATTAGAATCACACTCATTACTCAGGGCCCGGTGACGGAAGCAATTTAAAGCCCTCGTCTTTACAGTACAAGAGGCAGGGCAAGCCCCCACTGTCAAAGGAAGGGAGACTCTACCCTACACACACACACAGACACACACACCACACACATCAACACACGGTAATACAACTGCACTGCTCCCTCTTCTGTCCTCCAAGGACACCTGAAGGCCAAGCCCTTAGTGACTTAATTGACTGACTCTCTTTCCTCCTGGCTTTTAATTTATTTTAACCTGTGAAGAAAAGAGAATGGGGCACACCGCTTTGGTTTGCATGTTGCTTCAATGTCGGGAAAACACAGAAGTTCGATGTAGGTAGCTCTCTGTAGAAGCGAGTTGATGATGTTGAGCGAGGAGAGGTGTGCGTGAGAAGTACTCTCGCACTACCGCCGACCCCAGAGACGAAGGTTAGATGGTCGATATGTGTCAGTCGCATGTCCGTGAGACCGATTCAGTGTCCGCAGTGTGTTTGTGTAAATGTACGTTTCTAGGTTTCCGTTAGCTATACGTGCGCACATCGTCGAGAGCCCGCGTGGGTGTGCCCGCGCAAGTCTCGACATGCTCGTCTTTGTTGCGGTGTGTATTCTCGTGCGTGGTTCATGTGTGATTATGTGTTTGCGACTCACCTCCACACTAAGGTTACAGCCGCATTGAGTCCCTCCGTGACAGTTGTTCAGAAGAATTCTAGTCAGGGGGCAGCTCTAGGGTGGCTGTCACTCAATAATGAATGATAGGCCCATCAATTAGCAGCTGTCACCATGGCAACTCTATCATAGTAATGACAGTGCTGCTCCGGCTGGATCAGGGAGGGGAGAGCTTCATCCTTGTTCCTGTCAGGGTGGAGGAAGTCTTCTATATCCGTTAAGTTGTAGCGTGGTTTTAATTCTGATTATTGTGCGTTTGATGACTTCCACATACAGTAACTGTTGCTGAATGCTGTTTATTAGTTGTTTCAGGCTAGAAGATGCTGTTCTGTTCTTCTCTCGTTATTGACCAAAGAAGAGACGACAGAAATGAAATAGGAACATGATGAAAAATCTACACAAGTCATTGATTTTCTAATACATCATGGAGGATCATCCTTAGCACCTCATATGGTTGTGTACTAGTTAGGTTGCACAGTCACGAGTACAGTCAGATCTTTAAGTTGAGTTATGGCCTCTATACTTCTTCAATAATTAAATACTAAAGACAAATGCAAAGGAATTAGTTTCTTGAGTGCTATGAAAATTACTGTGATACATTGTCAAATGTCTACAGACTAATAGGAACTAATAATTTAGGTAAGCAATGTGAGCGATGTAATAAATTAGCAGAAGTTCATTAGCTGGTGAAGATTTCCTCAGAGAAAGGAAAACACTTTGGGAGAAGATAGTGCTGTAGGATGTAACCAGACTTGTGTTTTGTGTTGTCCTTTAAGACTAAGCGTGACTAATCACATGTTTCATACCAAAACATACACACTGGCTATGCTTCTTACGTGTTGTGATGGTTTCTCTCCATTCTCATCTTAACTGATTAATTAGTTGACGATGGCTGCTGTCACGTCTAAGTGGACCCGCTATGAGCAGCACATGATTTGCTCACATAGGTGTGACTGTTAAGGCTAAAACATTAATTACAGATGTTCTGTTTGACTGCTGAACACATGCCAACGTTTGATTTATGGAAAAAAAACTGAAAAAAGAAAAGCTCCTCCGTCTGTGTTTTGATAGTAAAGTGAAGTTTTAATTGAATTTTACTGTCGCCTCCAACGAAGCTTGTTGTACTTTATTGTGTTATCTTGTCAACAATAGATTTATATAACCGTTGTTTACATCACTTGATGGTTAGTCACCATTTTTACTTGCCATTATAAGACTTTTCTATACTCGGCACGCGGAACACAAATGACATCGGCTGTATGCGTCCTCCCTGTTTGAATAGAGAATGGCATTGACTGATTGATATTGTAATTCTCGCTGTGAAGTAATGTTTTACAGCATGCGTAAAGACAGATCTGTATGGCCCTCCCTGCCGAGCACCTTTCTTCTGTATGGATCTGCCAAGTGCTGAGGACTGGTTAAATGCTGTCAATCATTGATTTTTCCCTCTGACAGTAGAGTGATGGCTGTGGTGATTGAAGGAGTCAGGGTTTTGTCTTTTTCCCCTGTGCTGCAAGGATTCAAGCGAGAAATCCTTACACCTTCTAAACCAGCCCATCACTTCCCTCCTCCGCTCCTCCCCACTTCCACCCCCGCTTCCCCCCCACCCCTCTTTTCTCTCTCTCTTTTAACAAATGGGCATCAACAGGCCATGAAATAATCAATGCTGATGATCCATCTTGGAGCCTGTCGATATGTTAATGAGCACGCCTCATCGTTATTGCTGCCGGGTCATAAATCACTGCCTCTTACCAGAATGCACAGCAGCTGGTGCAGCAAACCCCAGGCCAGGAATAAAACACTGTCTTTTAACGATTAATGTCCAAACATTCTGCTGCCCTGTGCCTTGATTGTTTTCAGATGCCAAAAAAGTAGGACGGATTGTAAATCAATAAAACAATAAGACAAAGTGTTTTAATAAAAGGAGAGGTTGCGAGTAAATCATTGCAGTGCTCCATTTAGCACTGCTTCCTGGGTAAGGAATAATTGGATACCTGGTACCCAGAAGTCATTTTTAAGGTTATAAATGCCTGTGTCGGCTAGTAGTGAAAAGCAGGCTAGCTTGCAGCCTTACATTTTTCAAATCTGCTTTTTTTTTTTTTTTTTTTTTTTTCTTTGCCTCTTTTTTTTTTTTTCCAACAAAGCAATTTTTTTTTTTTTTTTTTGTAAGGGGCCCGAGCAACGCAAAGGGAGGGTATAGTAGCTATTTGTTTGACTATGAGAAATGAAATGATAACATGTTTGCATAGCATACGCTGTAAATCATTACGCTGAGATGATGGAAGTAGATGGTGGAAAGAGAAGCATTATTATTTCCTTATGGTCCTCCGCTTGAAACCATTTAGTTATTTCGGAGCGCTTAACAGCAGCTCCCACATTCAGTATAACCTCAATGTCCACTTCATTAACCATTCTGTTACCGCCTTTCTTTTAAATATCAAACAGTGTGCTAACAGTGTGTGGGTGGGGATCTTTTAACCATACATGTGGATAATGATGTACTTGTTATAGGTTATGTTAAGATGGAACAAAGTGGTTAATGAGCAGTTGTTGTATTTTACTTTTCTAAGTAGATTGTTAAACCTCTATGGTATAAATGTACTTAGTGAAGTGTTTTTGTCCACACTAATCCATACAAACAGGACATGGGTAAGTCGGTATCATTTCATTTGATGTTGAGGTTAACGTTGGGTGCACTTCCACACAACACATGGGCTAAATAGGACATATGGGTTTTTTTCATTCTAAATTAATTGGCTCGATGATTTTAACAATACTTAAATAGTCAGGTCAAGTCTTTATAAAGCATCTGATAGAATGTTTGACAAAGCAACGTGTAGGATCCCACAGGAAACTGCCTGGGTCTACTTGTTTTCCTCTCCTGATTGCATTTTTTTTTTCTTTTCGCCAATGCAGATCCCGTCCTTTTAGCTTTGCCGAACAGCCAATACGAAATGAGTCCTTCAGTTGCACTGTGTACTATGACTTTTTTTGAAAACCCTTAATCGTCAAGACAAATTGTTAAGTTGTCAGTTTAATTGTAATGTAATAACAGTTACATTGCTTTAATAAAAAATAATAACAATGCAGGGCATGAAGGCGCCGTCGGATCAACTCAAAGTGTTTCTCTTTGGGAAATAATACCCTTGTTTGGTTTTAATATTGTTATTAACTGTGGTATCAGTCTTGTGACCTTGTGCTCAGTGATTCAGTCAAGCTTGTAGATTGCAGTATAACCTCTATGCATGTCTCTACCGGACCTCTCAGACCTGAACAGTTTTATGTTCTAGCCCTTGGACTTTCCGCAAATGATGAATCATAAAACCGAGGGTTTATAGCAATGTTAGTAACTGGAATACCGTCTACATCAGTGCTTTCTCAGACACGTGTCCCCGCAATGTCAATATTGGTAGTTAACCAGTGTGCCAACTCAGTTACAGAAGCATTGTGTTTTATGAAACCTTGCCATCATTACCCAGTGGAGCAGCCACCTTTTTTTTTTCTTTGTCGCATGGCAACAGGGAAGGTTTTTAAAGTATTTGTCAGTTTAGATGCATCTAAATAAGTTAGATGCCAATGCGGAGATAAGAAAGTTTGTTTCAAGATGAGTGTGTGGAACATGACAGGTGGTTTGTTTTCCCCTGCTTGTAAATCTGCTGTAGCTTCTCTTCACACATTTCTCTTTATTGTGATCCGGTACGGAAGGAAAACACGGCCACATTTGCTCAGTCTGTTTATCTGCCTCACACACTCACTAATACACCAGAACCTGCAACCGTAGCTGCATTCAAGTATCCTCCCTTTGGTTTAGAGAACTAGATAGCATGTGCAAGCCTTGGACACCCCAATTTATTTACAGGAACTGAATTTACTTCAGACTCTGACAGCTGGAATTCCTGTGGCCTCTGTAGGGTTTAAATCATGCTCGCGATAAAGCGCAGCTCTGCATTTTTTCTCCCTCAGTGCTAAGTATTATAATGATGAATCTGCTACTCTGGCTTATGCCAGCTCTAGGCGGACATAACAGCAGTTGTTTAAGTTTTCCAAAATAAATAGAGAATATTTCAATGTAGACGGATAGCAGAGAGGAGCCTGGGAAATGAAATAGTTTGACTTGTGGAAGTTGCCTTTCTAAATTGTTTTTGTTACCAAGATAAGGAACATTAACTCCAGATGTCAAAGAAAGTAAATAATATATCAGTCGGCTGCAATAAATGCCATGTGCTGAAGGACCAAATGGAGATTTTTATTTTTTTTATAACTGTCATCTATCAGTATCTGCATTCTTCCACCAATCTTCATCTTCCACATCCACATATATGTAACCATCCATCCATATCAAACATTATCTGTATTCCCCCTTGGTTTTCAGATCACATCTGTGTGTCTTGCCATTTCAGAACAGATGGGCCCCCGTGCATCCCAGTTATTAGTATGAATTTATTGCCTTACAACATACAATTTAATTAGACAAGTTTGCTGTCTCACATAGGTTAAAGGGAGGAAGGTTTACAGCTTCCCGCCTAACGGTGATCTACGCATATTCAGAGCAGCCCAGTCTGGAAATTCATCGGCTGTGTTCTAGGCTGTTGTATCTGACTGATTTTGTGGAATGGTGCGGTTCCTGCATAGTTACACCTTCATGGCTGCTGGTTGACAACAATTGTTGAAAGAAGAAGAAATACATAATCTTAGGTGTAGAATGAGAATCAAGGAAGATCTCATCTTGTATAAACCTTACTATTCTATTTGGTACCTGCTAGTAAAATTAGAATTTGTTTGACAAAGTACTCTTATTTCATCTTCAACCACTTTTTTTTTTTTTTTTTAATGAAGCTTAATGATGAGCAACTGAAACCTTGTCTTTAAGAGAAGCAGTTGAAAGCTCTGGAATAAGATGAGTTATGCTAAATTATTTTGTCTTTCAGTGACATTTGTGGCACCACGAACTAATATGTGAAAAGGGATGAAACAACTCTGCAAGCAATTGGATGCACTTTAATTTCTCTTGTACTATATGCAGACTTCTAGGTTGCACCGATCAGCCACAACATTAAAACCACCTGCATGATATTGTGCAGGTCCCCCTTGTGCAGCCAGAAATATCTGTGAACCCTCAGCACGCAGACAGAGGACCTCTGCAGGTGTCCTGTGGTGTCTGGCCGACCGGATGTTGGAGGTGGATCCTTTGGGTCCTGTGGGTTGTGGAGTGTGACCTCTGTGGGTCAGGCTTGTTCCGGTGAATCCCACGAACACTCAAGTCCACAACAACTTGTGAACACACAGTATCTTGTGTTTGGAGTGCATGGAGAAATTAAAACTCACCTTGAAGAAAAGTAATCCTGTTTAGAAAATGGGGTGGTGGTGCACTTGGGTCTCTTGTGGCCGAAATAAGTATTACAAAAACAAGCATCTAAATGTTTTTTTTTTCACCTGCAAGTACTTTTTTCACTTTTTTTGCGGTTTTGAAAAGGTAGTAAAGTGGTCCTGGCAATGTATGCTTTTTCTCACCTGTTTCATAGTTTGGAAAAAACACAAAGAACTTAGTAAGATTATCTTGGCAAAAGCTTTTATCACCTGATCTTAAGTCATAAACACAGGAAAGAAAACAATTTAGATTACGCTTAAAGCGCTCGCCAGAAATGGTTGTTTGTTTTTTCTGTCTCTCATCCAAAAGCCTTTGTGAGGTGAAACGTCTTCAAGAACTGAAAGGAGAAGTCCAGTTGCCTTCCTCTGAAGCTGTTAGACTGTAGATGTTAAACAGATGGAAACGTTTTCTTCATACAAAAAAAAATAACCTAACTGTATTTCAAAGAATTAGAATGAAGTTCAACAGTGAAATTCTCAAACACTCCCGTCCCTCCTACAAAGACTTTGAACGTGTCTCCATCATCGCACACCAGCATACGCTGTTCTCCTGTGGAAAAAAACTCCTCACCAGTATCCACGGGGTCAGCGTCCTATTAATTTGCTAAAGCATGTTTTGAGATTGCATATCATTTAGGCTTTATGATATTAATGAGAATATGAGCTTATTAGGGTTCCTGGGAATAGTTGTTGATGGGAACAATCTGGAAGGAGTGAAAAATGATTTAACACGCTCAGCAGGAGTGCAGGATTGGCCCATTGCAGTGCGCTGCAATTAATTCTTATTGTACGGCGCTGAGGCCATTTGTTGCGGAATTAGTGCGATTTTTGCGGCATTTGTTGTTGTGTTATTGTAAATGCTAATTAGGCTCTACAGCCGTAATTAGAACCTTTCGGTAGACAGACTAATTTAACTAGTACCACGGTAAGAGCAACGAGAAGATTACCACACACATGCACATAGTCACACACTTGCATACACGTGTGATATCACACGTGCGTACACAAACATCTCACCTTATAATTACACTCTTACTATCAGCCAAGACAAATGTGGGGGTTGTAGGGCCGCTTTTTGCTTAATTCGTTAATCATTCCTTTGTTCTTGTGAGCTTTTACAAAAGTGTGTGTGGTCTTAATGGGTATTTTGTTGAGTACACAGAGTTGGAAAACTTAAACACAGATAAATACAGGTAGGAGCTGCTATGACTTGGACCATTTTGCTAAGTTGCTGGCAGGTCCACACTTTTAAGGCCACATTGGAAGTGCTTTTAATCAGCAGACTGTAGCATTTGCGTGCATATGTACCAAAATGTGAAAGGACCATGCATTTCAGTGAATGTAATTGCTTTTTATTCATGATCGTCGCTGTCCCACATGTTTTGAAGGATCTGAGTGAAGCATGTGCATCAGTGTGCAGCCTCGCCTGCCACTCATGCCTGCAAGTTGTCACGGTGTCAGTGGCATGGCATCCTCCTTTGGCTTGCGTATGAAGCCAGTGGCTGTGGGCAGTGATCTAGCTGCTCACAGCAGACATACTTCTCAATCATCCACTGACACGCAAATCATCCACTGACATGCAGTTGGACATTGTTTAAACACAGCAGAGCACAAAGGCTCAGTGGGCTGTTACTGTGCCTGCTCACGCCAGGGATTATTATCTTTTCACTCCTTGTTATTAAAAGAAAAAAAATTGTTATTTGCTACAGAAGAAATGTCTGAGATCACATGCCAAATGGCCACAAAGAGCTGAGAAAGAAAAAGCAAAAAATGTACATTTCTGTTTTTGCTTTGTCATTATTGGGTTATTGAGGGAATTTAAATGATTGTAGCATAAGATTACAACACAACAAAATGTGAAAGTGAGTTAAGAGGTTTGAATGTTTTCTCAAGGCAGTGCACCAAAAAAAAAGAGCTGTACTTCAGTAAATGTACTTAGTTACTTTTCTTTTATTAATACAACAAATAGTACAGCTGCTAGGCATTAACATTGACACACAGTGTTTGTAATTAAAGTGTCCTTCAAGCTAATCTGACCACTTTCTGTTTGCTGGTGACGGGCGGCGCCGACACCAGAATGAGACTGTCGGTGAACACAGTGAAATAAAACATGTATAGAAAGACACAGAAAAGATAGCATCCATCAGAGCATTACCACAGTAATCACCGATGTTAGATGTTAACTGATCGTGATTGATGCGTTCGTGTATATCTCGTCTGATGCCTCATCAAACTCATTTCTCTATAAGCCAACATTTACGCTCCTCGATCCAGGAGAGAAACAAACAAAGAGCTGGGGGTTTGACCTAAGATGCACTAAGATATACGTAAATATTTATTATTTATATAGGCGTAGAGGACCGCTATAGTTGTCTGAGAACACATTGAGCTTTTGGCTACGGCCTTGGGGCCTTCTGTAAAACACTTTATCATGTTTTTAGTTCTCATGAATAATTAAAAACTTAAATTACATGCCATGTACAAAATTCATATGCTGGGGGTTGGAGGGAAAAGATACATGAAAATTAATTTTCTTTTCTCTAAAAGTGTGACGGGAAATCAATTAATCTTGATGTATTATTTCATGCAGGGCAGGGTAGCAGCAGCAGAGAGAGTGGCTACAGCTGTTCTCATTGGAGAGGCCATATATTATACTTGGCGGCTTTGACAGCTTCTGAAGGAAAGGGCTGAAGGATATCAGGCAGGTGAAGCAACTGTAAAAAAAACAGAAAAAATATTAGGAAATACAAACTGTTTCCAGGGACTGTTATAAACTGTATAGCTGGAGGGAAGCATTATTGGATTTATTTTTTTTTAAAGACTCTTGCTTCTTTTCCTAAAAACCTCTGTCACTCTGAGCTGAAATTATTAATGATGCACCCTTCCAAAACATCATGTTCATTTGATTAACTAGTCATATGTTTTTGTCCCTCTATCTGCAATCTATTTTCTTGTGTCTCCTCTTGCCTTTTTGGGGGGGTAAAGGGAATTGAGATTTACCACCCGTCAGATAAATGTGTCCAGGTAATATAACACTAGGGATAGAGTGACAGAGCTATTTACTGCCTGCTTTAAAATTTTATAACTTGTCACAGTTTGCAACTTGTTGTGTGTGGCTCCTCAATTTCTCAGCACAGTGTCTGTAAATAGAAAATTGTACACAGACATGATTACTCTTTTAAGGTGGGAAGCGGAGAAAACCGAAACCGCTTACAGGAAGGCACAGTTAATGGAGGGATAATGCACTACTTGATTGACTCTGAACTGCAGTCATTTCCCAAGAATGCAGTGTGACGCAAGTACACAAAATGAAATAATTGTGCAGATTTAGAGAAATATATGTAACGGGATGAATATTCCCGGTCATCCTTTTGTGCCAGCTTCCCTCGGTGACATTTAATCCTAGTGTTACGTGAACTTTTCTCCAACGTGATGCATGGACTGTTAGAAGTCAGTTATCTCACCTACTTACTGAAAGATGGATCACCAGCCTGCCAGCTGTGGCTGCTGATGACTGACAAGTGAAATATGTCTTGTCGCTTTCCAGCGATGTGTTAGTCAGGAAAGTGTTTGTGGCCAAACTGTTACTTTCTAACTGCACTGCAATAAGCAAAGGGGGGAAAAAACAGTAGAGTAAGCATGTTGTATATCAGGATAACCGTGGCTCCTGACGTATTAAATGTGTTAAATTCTCTTTGAACCAAAGTCTTTAAAATAAACACAGAGCTCGCATTTTAGCTGAGTTTGTTTTTGACAGATTTAGAAGACGAGGCGACTCGGAGAGACTAAGTGGTCTCGGTATATTGTCTCTTAGTTAAAAGGTTGGCATCGTTTCTCCATTTTCCCTGGGAGAGGTGCATATTCTCCTCCGCTATAAATTCCATTCCATTTATGAACAGATTTCACTGGTCAACAAGACTGGTAATCAACAATCAGTAAACATCTGTTACTATCTATTAATAACCCGGCATTACAGATTTACTGCTGGCCCGACGGCTGCTGAAAATGTATTTCTGCCCCTGACGAGGCGCAGCTTGGAACGGGCAGCCAGTGCCATTTGTAAATGTGAGACAAATTAGAGAGCAGGAGACAACTAAATTAAAAAGCCAAATGACCGAGGCCAGATGGAGCTCAATATAACAAATGGAACAAGTTGTGGAGGTGCCAGTTGTACAGACGCTGAGGGACACTGAGGGGGAATTGATTCAGGAGAGCCATTGGGTGAGCAGATGAAAAGGTTATATTAACACTTACAGGAGGCAGAAAGTAGGCCTCTGTGCCCTCCAGCTTTATGTTACAGCAATTCACACATATGGATGCTGCTGTCCACATCATCTTTTAAATGGGTGCCGTGTGAATGTCAGTGTGAGAAACAAACACAGTGTTGCGCTCAGGACACATTGTCAGCACACTGACGTGACCTCACTCCTGCCTCGTCCACCATTGTCTCGACTTTTATTCCGTCACAGCATCCATACGTTGCAGCACCCTATGGGGACTATCTGCTTAATAGACTTGTGGTATGGCACCATTTTGCCCGGAAATGAAGTGTATTATTTTAATTTAATGTTCGGGAAGACAGTGCAACAATATGGCAAACGTTGCTCCGTTCTGCTCGCTCGCCGGTGATGCATCACACCTGCAGCTCTCCGGGTTAAGACACATGAGCGCATTTGTATCTTGTAAATGGGTGTGCAGCACTGGGGTGAGGAACACATTTGTTTGGGTTAAAGACTGCATGTTAATGAAATAGATCACGAACATTGCCATTATGATAATGGATTACAGCACTTTCCTCGTGGCGTAATATTTTATTTATGACCTTTTTGGATTACTTGGATGAAAAAAGGGGGGAAAAAAAAAAATAAAAATGTTGACAATGTTCTGCTCTATGGCCCCTTTCCAAACACAAAACAACTGGTATTTACTGAACACATTTTTTTTCCCCGTGGCATGTGAAGATCAGGGAGTTTGAGTGGGAGATTAGCTTTGGGTTAATGAAGTCTGGAGTCTAGAGAGGAATGGTTATTACTCTGTAATGTAGAGTCTTTTAATTTCCACTGTGGCAGTCAGGCCTAATGTGTTATTTTACATTCTGTTTTAGATTGCACAAAGTGGTCACTGCTATTTGTCTTACTCATTTAAATCGCCATTATTCAGATGTATTAGGAGATGATACATTAGGCTGCACTCTATGCTGCTTGCCTTCCTGGTTACTGAATAATAAAATATTCCTCACCAGGGACAGTAACGCGGCAGTAATATTCTCCTGAAAGCCTATCGCAGTCTTTTTCTTCTTCCATGACATACATAAGCTGTTAACACATAATATGCCACCATTTGTTTCTTTAATCTCTGCCTTTTATCTGCCTTTTTCTGCTCTTGAGGCATCATTATGGGGATCTCTGTTCTCATCACTCACTCGAAATCCCATTTTTGTTTTTCTGCAGGAGATTTCTTCCTGTGCAGTTACTTACAGTTGGTGCTCTTCTTACCTCTTGCTTCTGATAAAGGAAGCCGGAACTGACAGGGGCTATTTGTTATGGGGATGAGACAGGGGTGACACACACTAGATTATAAAATGCAGAGACGTGCAGAGGTCAGATAAACAATTTGCCACCAAACTTGGCTACCCATGATGCTCTCTGCTCCCCCCCACCCACCCACCCTCGTCTGCTCAATATCAGAAAGGAGGGAAGAAGAGGGGAACCCATGGCTCCGAGGGGAGGAAGGTGGGAAGGATCATGTGAGTAAGGAAAAGGGGGGCCAAGGGGAGCACAAAGGAACAGTGAGAGAGAGCCCCCTTGGCTGATGGCAGTCGGGTTTGCATTTTTTTTTTTTTTTTTCCTTCCTCCCTCTCTGGGTTAATTCAGAGGATGAAAAGCTGCTCTGTGTGATGTGTCATATATCAAAGACAGGGCATCAGTAATCTTTGCTCAAGGGCACAGATAACAGACAGATAGACATGTGAATGAGATGAAAAAAAAGCAACTCATCCCTTTCTGCTACCACCACGGAGGAGATAAAACAAGATTTATGACTCATCTCAGACCACATACCGGCTGTGTGGACCATTTTTCACATGCTCCAAAAATTGGTACTGGAAAGCAATCTGCTTGTCAGAGTGTCCATCAGGTGCTTCAGGAGGAAATTGGGTCCTTCGGGCTTTTTGCTCTGCAGTCAGCTATTTTCTTTATAGCAGTTTTGTTTTTAATGGTATCCATAAATATATGTAGGGTTATAAGTACCTTTATCACCCAAGGAGCTTTTCCACATGATGTGGCCTGCTATGCTCTGGTGGTTGTTTCTGAACTGAAAGCTTCCTCTGTGTGAACTCTATGATCCAGAGAGCTGCAGAGTTGTGACTACGTTGATGGACAGTGATGAGATGGTGTGACAACTCTCTCCTTGAGTTCTATTGACAGAAATTAGCTTTGATAGGCGACCGAATCAGTCAGCGAGCTGGGCAAAAAACTAAAACCTCCAGAGACTTCAGGTTCCTGTCTGAACCTGCAAACATCATGTTATTCAAATATGTCAATACTTTGCATCTTAGGTAAACCAGCTGTGAAAAATAGCTCACTGCATGATATGAAAGCAACAGAACCTACTATTAATGCACAGCATGGTACAAACAAACAGCCGCAGACTCGGTGATGATATCCACACTGACAGCGAACATCCGGATATGGAGAGGGGTGTCCAAATCCTGTCTAAACCTGTCCCACCTTTCTAAAAATGTAAGGCTGGCAGTCCTGCTCACTGCAACATGGAAAACAATTCAACAGATATTAAAGGAAACAATTAAATTAAGGTTGCTGTGAAGTCTTTCCTCTATTTGCTGAACTGCGGTGACAAATTTTACTTGAGTAATGTTTGCTGGTACATTTTTAAATTTAAATCTGAGGTAAAGAACTCAAATGAGCTCTAGAATCACAAAAAAGAGGAAAAAATAATCTAGATATGTGTAGCTTATGGGTTACTCTCATTAGTTTATCATAAACAAACTATTTCTTTCACTTTTTCTGTACCTTTATTATCGATATAATATATTTCTGACTGCTTTTCTTTTTGTTTTTTTACATGACTACAACTTCAGCATATTATATTATAACATTATGCATTTCATCAGTGATAAAGGCCCCGACCAAACATTTCCCGACTTGGTTAGTTGTCGTTAATTCAAGCTTTTAGCTGACTAGTCATACACATTTAACTGTAGGTATACAACTATATGGTTTTGAGACACGTCGTAAAGTGATTTGCATTCCAGGGATTAGACAGAATGTTATCAGTAGACTATCGCATTGTTGACACTGTGCTACATTACACAGAAATACAAAACCACACTAATAATTAGCCTGTAAAATGTAAATAATACATAAGGCATAAGTGGGAGGCTAATGATTTAGAATGTGTCGGAACATACAGCAAGGAAACAGAATAAGCCTAATCATACAGCGTGCCGTGGCTCGATAAAGCACAGCCAGTGTGCAACTCATCCTCGTTAAGTTATCACAGAAGCTACAGGACCCTGCTTTAATGCTGCCATGAGTCTGTTACTGGCCTGCACTGGTCCCCCATCAAAACAGACAGTTGGCTCCTGGATTGGTGGGTGATCATAAAATGCATAAAGTTTTTACAAACCCAGTCTGTCTCTTTACCTGCCCTGTCTGTGTGTAAACAAAAACAACCACCTCCAGGCTAGCAGCCCACCACACTGAAAATTGTACGTTTTGATGAGGAATCGGGAGTGGCCTTGCCAGTTTAATGACAGTGCTCACCTTCCTGCATGCAAGTGTTCCAACAAAACAATTCCCTCATCACTATTTTGCAGGATAGCTGTTAATGAATCCTTTGGTTAGCTAGAGAAATACAAATAAGCCACAACAGGTTTGAGCAGAATGGTAAGTTTGTGGCCTGTTCTTCCCCTCATCGTCATCATTTGGTCAACTGTTAGCCTGCAGCAACCCGAGCAGTGACCACATTGGGAATGCACTATTAACTGAATGATTGCAAACCTTTCCATTAATCGAAAAATAGCAAATGCAAACTGATGATGTTGTCGTTTTCTAACACGTCTTTCGTGGAACACTGTAAGGACCATTTCCTCTCTTGCAAACTGGGGCACTTTGGAACACAGCAAAATACAGTTTTTATGTAATTCCATCACAAGTGTGTTACAGATGTAGGACAGGCTGATAGTGTATCTGGAGTAGTTTTCTTCAAGGAGTTTTCTTTGTGAAATTTCCTGGGAATATCCAAATATTTAACAACTGATAATTGATTGGCAGGTTTTACCAACTAGTTATTGGTTGGCACAGCCTCATCTGTGATGTTAAAGTAGACCCTAGAAATGGTTTGGTTCTACTCATTGACATGTAGACAGAAACAGATTGGACCTTTGAATCTCACCTAAATGTCTCTTTTACCATGTTCCTAAAAGCTAAAGAAAACGTATACTTACTTGCATACTTACTTTTCAACATGGCCAGACTTATTAATTAACACCTAAACATGTAAAATCCTGGTGATTTTTTTGGCTTGCAGAAATAATCTACACATTAAATGTCATGTTCCATCTATGATTAATTTGCCTACAGTTACATACATTTCCTAGAACTAGAAGTTTACTTTGGACATTTAGGGTAGTTTTAACTCAGTAGAAACAGGTGGTAATAAATTTAAACTGCTACATCCAGCAGATGTGTAGAATAAGCTTCTACTGGTAGGCTGTGTGATTTTTCAAGTGCTTCCTGACTGCCAGGTTGGAATAGGGTATTAGAGTGGCCCTGCTGTGCATGGAGTGTTGATAGCACAGGGAGCTGCGTGACTCTGTCTGTTATGGATCAGGTTGCACTTGGGGAAACATTTGAAGACTCCTCTGGGCTTTCACAGAGCAGAATTTTTCCAGGGGACAGAGGGATCAGCTTAAAGCAACGGGCTTGTTGACTTTGATATCCTATCTAATACCAGGACTTCCACAAGTTTACACCCCTGCAAACAGGCCTGACATTAGAATATCCTCATTTGTGCTAGCAAAGGGGATTTGGTCCCGCCACAGGGGTCTGAGGTTTGTGTTTCTGCCTGTCGTAGATGAGCGAGGGTTTCCACAACGTGGCCCGTGTTCCTTTCGCACGAGACCAGACTGTGAGAATGAGAAACAGGCCAAGGAGAGGGGGGGGTGGCACAAATACCTGCCCAGCACAGCGGGCAGATGTTCTATGAGGGTCATTGTGAGTTGCAGCAAGGGTAAGAGGACAGACTGATGTAAAACATGCCCTTATTTTGCACGTTGTCACATTTGCATCTTGTCTCCTGTTGCTCCTTGAGCTCTGTCCTACCTGCTGTTCCTGTCTAAACTACTTGCCAACTGTGACATCTGTTCTAAGATGAAAGCATAGGCAAAATCTGAATGTCAATATCCGCGCCGTGGACAGACAAGATGAACAAGCGGAGGAGTGTCTGTCACTGCACGGCAATCATCCTTCAAATGAAAGGTTACTGCGCCACATTGTGTGCCGGAGAAATGACCATTTTTAATCAGACAGCAGGGGACACATCTGTCAGAAGCTCAGTAAAGCTGCAGTTAGGAGCCAAGGAGAGCAGCGACTGATCAGTACAAATCATTTCCCCTTTCCCCCCCCCTGCTGACAAAACAGGTCCTAAATGTGAAAAGGCCACCAGGGAATTAAATATGACTTTTCTAAGGTTATCCTTAGGATGCAAACATGATAAAGGGAGGAGGTTTACTTGAGGCTGATGAGTAGGCTTTGGATGGAGCGTATTAGCTGTGGGAAACCTGGCTTTAATGAGAACATGCCGGGAAAAAAAAATGTTACTGAATTCTGTTTTCTTTTCTGTTTATCTTTGTTGGTATAATAAAGAAAGTTCCTGCCCAGCTTTAACTTAACAGCCATGTAATGATCAGCCTGTCATACTAGCTAATGTCTTTATCATAAGATTAGAGTTTGGTTTGTAATTTTTTTTTTTAGCTGTTAAAAATCACGATCTGTGCTTTTTTAAAATATATATATATAATCTTACGTAATGTTACCAGGCTAAAGAGCACTGGTAGGTTTAAAAAGATCTAACACGGGATTGCCTCGTAAATGGTTGAACTATTATCCTCTCTACATTTCCTATTTTCTCCATGTTTTGTCTGATCAAAGCCCAAGTAAAAGTGTGAGTTCAGACCTTGGGGTTTGCCCTATCCAGGGGCCTTAACCTTAAGATTACATCTACAGAAGGGTTGAAAATGTTCAGAGCTGGAAAAGTAATTGCAAAGCTAAGGTTAGTAATTTTGTGGTATTAAATTGCCTGTCAGAGCTAAATGAAGTAGGGCTTCTGCACTGCCAAAAGCCATGTGTGGAGAGTGGTGTAGCTTTACGCGAAGAAGGTAGTATTTTCCTCCACCACATCATTTTATCATTCAGCTGAGTTCATGGTGTTGTTTTAAGAGATTTAAGTCTCATTACCCCAACCTAGGCCCTTTGTGATTTATACCGTTATTACAGCACTCTCTCTCACAATAGAAATGATGCATGAATCACATTTGTACTGTAAGACAAATGTTTCTCCAAGGGAAAGAGAGACACTGTAGCTAGTTAAAGGGACCCTCATTAAGCTCTCGTTATTGGATAAGTGGCTCTCATTTTCTCTGTGAGATTCCAGGCCTGACTAACTGGTCTTTATACCTCTCCGAAGATTACTGTGTTACATTGCTGCATTGTTAATTTGCTCTTTGTGATGTGACCAGCAGCTATACATTTTTCAGTGTCCAAATCCGCGTCATTGACCTTCAATTCCTGCTGAGTCCAACACCTGCTGACCCCAGTCCTAAATTTGTCAAGGATGGAGTTAAATATGGGCCCTTGCAGCTGCGTTTGTCCGGCCCCTGGTTCGGACATGTTTTAAATCTTGTTAATCTGCTCCGCCAGTGATATATCTTGACCATTTGCTTTGAAGGCAGCGTTAATAGCGAAAGACAATGATATATAAATATACATTGATATACATATATATATATATGTTACCAAATAAAACTACAATTTTTATTTTACAATGGGGAGCAACCACTCATTGTTTGACCTGTTTTGTCCTAAAAAATGGCAGAAAATAGAGAAAATTACTATTATAAGCCCCATATGATTAATAATAATAATTGCCTTGCTTGTTTTTCCAGCCCAAACCCCCCAAACTTTCATTTAACACATATGACAAAGAACTGAAGTTATTAATAAAGTAATAAAAAATAGTCACCAAATTATTTTCTGTGTTCAAATTTATTTTTTGACAAATCATTTGAAGTCTATACTACCAGCACCACCACTAGTACTGCACTACTGTGATAGAAATCGTCATAATTGTGTAAAAAAACAACTAAACATATACAAAATGACAATACAGTGCATAGTATAAAAGATTATTACTCAGTGGAATTACTAGAATACAAGCAGTGTTTCTCATATTTAAAGAAAAATACATAAAGTCTAGGTATCAGTTTAGAGTTAAACCTGGATTCTGATATTTAGTCATCAGTGCTAACTGTATTCCATAAAGTGTCATTAACAAATAAAGCAGAGTATCATCAGCATATTGGGCAAATGCCATTGATATGGCTATCGAATTAGGACTGTTTGGCCAACTGTCTTCTCCATCTACAAAATATATTCTTATTTATCTAAAAAAATATATTTAAATAACTATAAAAATAAGATCTGTTGTTGTCAAATTATTTTTAGAAATGAATGAGTGTTATATTTTCATGACATTTTTACGTCAAGTTGAATTTCTGTTTAAAGCATTGTCATTTTTGAAATCCAAACATTCATTAAGATTTATTTTAATTGCAGTAAACATACACAACATTTTTTTGAAAGATGATTCATGATGATTGTTAGGATTCCACAAAATCTTCCATAAAACTACTGTAATTGTATGTTTATGTGTTATGTATATTTGCTCAGTAAGACCCTAAAACACCCCTTTAAATGAGTAATTACAGTCAAACTATAGTTATATTCACCACAAAAAGAGAGCCGTTTTGTTTGTTTTTATAGCAAAATAACTCAGCCTACCCTAACCGCCCATAAATTCTGTTTCTGCTATTTTAAGTAGTGATACAGATAGCAGCAATGTAGCTGATACAGACGACATATAAAGAAGTGCTTTTAGTTAAATAATAAACCAGCAATAAAACTTTGAAATAGAAGGAAAGTGATGGCACAAAAAAAAGATGGCTTTGAAGTGTCTCAAATTTCCTCTCCTGTAGTTTATTTGAAAGCTATCATTTTTCTCGAATTCATGGCTGAAAATTGTCATTGATTTGCAGGATGACAGATACTAAGAGCCCCTCTATTGATGTTACCATTGACAGTTTCACTAAATTCCGTATTTAATTATCATTCCCGGCCAAATGATACACCTTTGTGTTCTGCGAGGCGATGTCAGCGGTTGCAGGGTGCATTGTTCTAGAAAGAAATATTGAGCCGGGTGTCAGTGCACTGTGATTTAACAGAGAACATTCCTTTTTGTGTGGCATAATTAAAGCCGGTATGGGCTACTCTCAGACTGCTAAAAACATCACTGAAGAAAAGATCTGTGTTGTTGATTGCCTTTGTGTTGAGGGGGTTTTCACTCCTTCTTCAAGAAAATAGCCTCCCACCCTTTTTCTTCTCTTCTCACTCTTTCCAAATTCCTCTCACATTTCCTCTTTTTCCATGCATGAGAGAAGTCCAGAGGCAATTTTATCAAAGGCAAGAGAAGAGATATTTCAGTGACATGGTATTGGCCTCTTGCTTAAATGGTTTATAGTATCAATAAATCTACAATATAATCCTTTTATTAATAGGGACTTGGGTAAGGATTTATTAGAAATAAACCACTGCTATCGGTTTACTAAGTTGAGCAGCATGTCACTATTTCAAACTTTTCATTTCAACATTCATTAGAACTAAAACAATCTATTATACTGGAGTCCTATAAATTTGCACAACATCGCTTTTTTTTTTTTTTTTTTTGTCATTATACCCCGTGAAGTTTATTTTCCTGTTGCCGGTGCTGCCTCCAATGGCAGGAATAACTACTGCAAGTCGCCCCTGTTGACCACCGAGACACTGACAGGTTCTTTGCTGGAGTGACATCTGAACCTGCCAGGGGCATGAACCTGCCAGGGCCTCCAGCAGGTGCCAGAACCTGACACCTCCTTAAGGCACTGGGAGCAAAGTGGTGGGTGGTGATGCTGATGGCGGGGGCTTTTTTTGGGCTTTATGTTGGAGGAATAGTAACATGATGCTGGAGTCCCCTGCCTTTTCCCACAGTGGCCCTGAACCACCACTTTGCGGCTCCACTGGCTAACTAACGGCTCACTTGACTGTGGTTACAGGAAGCTCTTTGTTGGGAAGGACAGAATTCAGGGGGGAAGTGGTGTAATCCTGGCTCTGTCCTGGATCAGTCAGTTTGGATTTCACACAGCCCCCCCTCCCCCTCCTCATCATCAGGCCCGGTGCAGCCAAGGGCCTCCGGACCCTGTGTTTCCGAGGAAACGGGCAAACACCTTTTTCCTCACAGCTTGATCATAAAAGTAGCCTCATCGCCGAAGACGACGGACAGTGAAGCTACTTTCATCTTTATTCAGTTGTCTCCCAAATCAATCGTTTTCTTTACTGCAAAATAATAAGATGTTAATTCTTGTTAATGCGCTCGTATGATTCATGCGCCTCTCTCGGTATGATGTATCTCTAATGAAATCATCGGTGCCATCAGGTGTCTTTCTGAAGTCTTTATTCAGTTTTTCTAAAGGGGGTACTTGCAAACTGTGCAATCACATCAGAGAATGTTAAAAAGCAACTTGATGTAATTTACATTTGCAGAACCGCAAACGAAAAAAGCGACCGAGTAATCATATTGACGAGACGCAAATGAACCGTTCTTAAAATCCTTACATTTCCCCAAGGTAGCGTATTATAGATAGAAGAACTATTCCTGTGACAAAGTGGACTCTTTTGCAACTCGTACCTCCTAAGAACCTCTCAACAGGATGTGACAGATTGTGGGCTGCCTCAATTGTCTCTTCAGTCTTTCAAATGATTTCAGCCTTCAGATTATCGGCGAAGAGAGCCATCTGAGCTCAAAACTGTGTTATTTTTCATCAGTACAGTATGTGGCTCGGATAGGCCATTAAAGTCGTGTCCAATGCGAGTCATATCGCTTTTCATTCAATTAGACAAAAAAAAATAAAAAAATCTAGCCCGCACAAATGACACTGAAAGAAATTGATGTAATGACAAGAATCCGTGCCTCGCAACAGCGAGAGGTGAAAATCCTCCCTTGCAATTTCAGGCTTTGTACTTGGCATGGCATGTAATGTGATCTCAGTTCGGTCTGAAGAAAACAAATCCTTTTTTCCTTCTGTTTTACATACGAGTGTAAGAGTATGTAAGGCATTTTGTAGTTATTTCAGGAGACAGTGAGAGAGAGAGCTGCAGGGGTTGCTGGTCTTTCTCCACCTATGCTATGGAGAGCAGATAATTGCTCCATGGCCAGAAGGCTTTGATTGGCTGGCTAGTTAGTGATCAGAGCGGCGAGATGTCTGGCTCTCTGTGGACACCGGGAACTTTGTAGCATATGGTAGAAAGAAGTGGGCGGAAGGGTTTTTTTTTTAAGTTACTCCAATCCTCATTTTCTTTATGACCTCTTACATGGGTTATAATGTCATGTAATGCCATACAATTTTAAGTTAGCCATGGGTATTTCTAGCACTTGTGAGAATTGAAAATGCAAGTATAGATTTGACCACAAGCATGCACTGTGTGTCAGGCATCCAACTTAAATCTGTTTCAGATAGCTTCAACTTCTGAAAAACTTAACAACATGAAATCTCTTCAAACAACACAGCATGTGCTTCAAGGTATTATTCAACCTTTTTTTCAGCACAAAGTTTTTTTCTTTTCCCAAAACACTTGTTTGGATTGTTTGAAAAGTCAGTGGCTTTACAACCTGGCAAAAGTTATTACGATTTTCAAGCCTCTTTTCAATCCATCTATTTTCATGCATAAGCCACGGTATATAGCGGCTCTGCCAATTTTTTAAAAGAACGGATTCACATTGATGTGCACTTTCTTCACAGCTCAGAGGTTTTTAGAGTATTTATTTCTTATAGTAATGGCCAAGTAAACAGTGAATTCATATGTACACACTTAGTGGGACAATAACTACTTTAGGAATGATACGACTTTAAGACTTGACATGAAGTGCTGTTTTACATTTTCTATACTGTTTAATTCAGATCAGACTGAGTGCACACCTGTTCTTCTCAACTTGTGGTTATGCTGCTTTATTCCTAACTGTTACTCTTTTTTTAATTTTGGCATCGATGTTGCCCCAATTTTACTGTGTTGTCTGTTTGATATGTTGGACAAACAGGACACACACACTGCTTAACTCAGGTGTTAATGCAGCTGAGCTTGCTGTTATGGTTGCTCTGTGAAGCTACATGCTGTCAGTTTGGGTAGCTACTTTATGTTAAGCTCATTTCACCATGTTCTCCTGGTTGCTTTTATGTTATGATATTCGATAGATGCCACACAAAGTGAGTATATACTACACCTCACACAGAAGAATGGGTGAAAGGGAATGTCGGAGTTGTGTGGAGATAAATAATTTTCTTTCAATCCGGGTCAGTACTTTTATATGCTGGTCATAGTGCTGCTAGATGAAAATGGAACAGCGAGTAAGACTGGCTTTTCTAAGAGCAGTTGTCAGATACATGATACCACCCTCCAGTTTTTCACGTTTTAAAAGGCTTAACAAAGCTTTCCAAAATTATAATCAAAATAATGTTTCCTCTTGCTTTGTTTTACTCGAGTTTACATTCTATTAGATTTGGTGACGTTTTCATGCCAAAGCTCTGAGTGAGGAAAGAGTCTATTTACATGGTTAGGTAAACGAACAATTTTCCAATTATCCTGTTTACTGTGGTACATCAAGTCTGTTTCTTGACTCTCTTCTATTAAATGTAACCAACATTGTTCGCTGTAGCTTTTTTTTCCATCACATATTCCATTTAGCAAAGCTGCTCTAAACACGAAAAGTGCTTATTAGCTTTGCCAGATTAGTTGAAATTAAGGCAATGACACACAAACAAAACTCATTTCCCTGTTATGACAAAGTGGATGAATTGGCAAACGCTCTTTTCAAAGACTTTGCACCACCTGAAAATATAGTCTTTACCAGTGGTGCTCCCAATACTTTGTGTGACAGTTATAATTATATGCATGAAGGAGCATATCGGGGTCAAATGCCTGATGTCACATTCTGAGCACTGGGTTGTCCCACTATGGAGATGCAACTCTTGTGCAGAAGGAAGCGTCATCCAAACACCCCAGTAGTAAGCTTGAGATTGCAAGACATTAAACACACACATTGCATGGGTGTATGTACACACACACAACTAATTTCCCTGTTATGCCAGTGGTTTACCAATTGGATGAATTGGCAGAAGCTCTTTTCAAAGTGTTTGTACCACCTGAAAATAAAGCCATTAGACAAGTGTGCAAACATTTGGACATGACGTGTGACAGCATAGTTGCTCTACATGATGTGTATGTTTGCCAGTTGTGCTCCCAATATGTTGTGTGACGTTTATTATACACATGACTGGAGCCTATCAGGGTCAAAGGCCTTCTAAGCATTTGGTTGTCCAACTCCTTATATGCAGAAGGAAGCTTTATCCAAAAACCCCCAGTAGTAAGCTTGAGACTGCAAGACATTAAACACACAAATTACACGGGTGTATACACACATACACACATATACACACACTCAGAGTATCATGTTGTGGACCCCCTTTGTCCGCTCTCTTCGGCCTGCCCGTAAAGAAATTTGGGTTGATGTTTGTGATGGCAGCGATCCCTCCCAACAAACAATGTGGAGATTGAAAAGAGGATTCTTCCCCTTTTCACTCCGGAGCCTTCTAGTCCGCTGCAAGTTTACATGACCCTTCAACTCCTCTCTACACAAGCTCTTGAATTTTGTTCAACAGCTTCTGTTTGGGCATATAAGAAGGCATTGTTGCCTGGGTCACAGCAGCGGGATGCTAAGTTCAGGAGTTTACGTAAGAAGGCCTTTCTAACGGGATCAGCCACAGTCTCTTGACAGATCATGTGAAAGACACCAGGCCACAACAACAACACTTTATGTGGCAAGATGCAGGAATATATTTTTTGCTTGTCATTTGAACAAACAAAATGCCTATTTGAGGAAAGATGTTCTTGATGTTTGTGCTGTACACTGACTTGTCATAAGAAAAGAAAAAATCAACAAAAAACTTTTTTTTTTTCTCTTCCCAAACTTGTTTTAGAATGTTTGTAGGTAATTTATATCCTCTAAATTGTCTGCACACTCTGTCCTGTCTGTCAATTTTTTGCTAGAGTGATGTTGAGTTGTTTACTCAAGCACATCAACTCACTTTTCACTCTCACTTAAACTGAATGAGCTCTCTGCATCTACAATATTTCACTAAGCCCGTTTGTTGGATGTGTCCATCACTACATTTCTTGTTCAAGGAAGACAAGACAATGGATTTATTAGGGAGACAGATGAACTTCTTTTCAAATCCCATCATTCTGTTGAGTGTCTAAAACCTAGACAGTTGATGCGCATATGACAGCTGTCACATTCATCACAGTTTCTAGTCACAAACAAGCAGGAACACGTAGGCTGTTGTCTCAAAATTCACAGTGCAGCTTTCAGTAAAGTGTAGCCTGCCATCAAGAGCTCTGTGTAGGATCATAAAACATTTGGCATTTTGACTTGTGCCTTGTGATTTATCTTGCCTTGAGACATAATTTGGTCTGAGCCCGCAGCGAAATATATACTTGGATAAATGCTCTGGCTTTGAGTTGAAATAAACAAATCCCTAATGCCCTATCAGTGTCCTTCCTGTTGGAAAAAGAATAACTCCTTTCACTTACCAAAATGAATATATATCATCAGATAAATGCTCCCTAGAAATAGGAAACCGGGGACAGGCTTAACCACTTCTAAGCCCGGCTTCCCTGTAGACTTGTGTTTATGATAAAGGGTAATGAATGGAAAGTGGATTTTATCAGTGAAAGATGGAGGAATGGTTAGCTTGAGTGATGCTTTTTGTCCCACATGGCACAATCAAGGCCTATTTTTGAAGCATAGTCCCTCGTGTCTTTGTGGACCAATTTTGGTGGATATTGGTTGTGGGACTTTGCAGGCCCTGCTGTACAGTACAATAAAAAGGGCAGTCCAGTTATCTAAGGATGCATTGCTCACCATGCAAATCACAAACGCAACTACTTTGGTAGTTTAACATTCTGGAAACTTTTAAGGCACTGCAGTAAGTAGCAACAGAATTAAATGTTTTGTGTCGATAACTTGTTTACATATATTGTTTCTCTGTAAATAGGACATTATATCTCTAACATTAAAGGCTGAGGTTTTAAAGAGGTCCCTTTACAAGTATTTGTGTTCCATATTTTCGCCTGTCTCATCCCATCCCTCTGTCTGCTTGATTTCTTCTCCATCTTGTCTTCTCGCCTGTCTTTTTCTTTTAACCCGGCTCCTGCCTCCGTGCTCTTGATAAGACCTGGCACTGACTTTCATTCAAATAAGGCTGCTCAGTGGCCATGGACACTCCCACCCTTTAGATTAGATCACTGTCAGGAGAGGGCTTTCCTAATGGGCTGACAAATTAATGTGCAGCCTCAACCTTCTCCGCAATGATTTCTTCTACATGAGCATCAGTGTAAACATTCGGTCTTTCGGAGTAACCAGAGTACGCCGTAATACCGGGCGTTAAGCAAGTTAAACAACTCTCATCTGTTTTAATCTGTGCCTCTAATGGAAAAAACAATAATAAAAGGTTACTGGTGATCAATAGCCTACATAAACAGAACCCATCTGTCTAAAAGATTAATACATTATGCTTCCATTCAAAGAGAAGGGATAGACTTTCCAGTTTTGGTGATTTATTTCGCTCTTGCTTATTAACACCTTCTGTTGTCCCTGCACAAGAGTCTTTTTCTCATCAAACCCTAATTGACTGTAGGATTTTTGCTGAAGTGTATTATCAATCTCTATCTGTTTCGTATGGAAGGACATTGATCAATGGAAATAGCTTTTCTTTGTTGACTGAATTGGACAGTGTTGCTGGCCACTGCTCGGGCCATGTAATGGAGCTTATGAGAACCAAGCCAGCAGATCAATAAAGCGTTGAAATAAGAAGATGAAATTCCCCTTTTCTCAATGATTACAGGCTCAATGGCTGAATTTAGATTTCAAAAACTTTTTATTTTCCTTTGGTCTAGAAGTGATTCACTAAAAAAAAAAAAAAAGAAAGAAGAAAAAAAAAAGGGGGCCAAACAACCACCTCAAAGATTTTTCTCTCCCTTCTCAGCCTCAAGCCCATTAAAATTCCTCTGAAGTTTTTTACATATCACTACATCAAATGCACATAAATTATGAATGTCTCATATAGCAGTCTTGCACTTGTAGCCCCCGGGTTCCCTTGAAACTGATTTGGTATCTATGAACTTTGTTGTTACAAGGGCCAGAGAAAATTGGAGTAATATGCTCTCTCTTTGATTGATCATTCACAGCTCATAATGCAGAACATGCCATAATAAACATTTCCACCTTCATGTATTACTCTGAGATTGTGTTTGTTTCACCATTAATGAATTTGCTGTCATAAAGTCGATGTTAATATTTATGCATGAGAATGACTGTCATAAAGGGGCTGCACATGTAGAAAGGCAGCGTGGCTGGCATATCATAGGCAGACTGGGATTTCTCTTCAAGATGTAGGAGGTCAGCTGAGTGCACATGTTCTGGGGCTTGACTGATTTTTTTTTTTTATTATTTTTTCTTGCAACAGTAATCATTTTCAGAATTATGACTTTAAATGAAGTGAGGCCTCTAATTGGCTCTGATGTATGTTGGGAATTGCACCAACCAGTGTCTGCCATTTTTTCTATCAGACTGTGGGAACAGATGAGAGGGAGACACAGTGTAAACTTTTTCATTTCCAGGCTTTAAAGTTTGCTGTTTAAGTTAGGCTTTCTGGGAAAAAAGTAAAAGATGAGTAGAAGCTTATTTTGAACAAGAATAGCAAGGACACACGTAATATTAGTGCCATTAACAACATGCGATCAAATGTCTACCTTTCAAAAGTGCTACAAATACCTAAACTTCTGCTGTTCATTTTCGGGAACATCCAGGCTTGTTTTGCTTAGTTTCAAGGTTTAGGAGTGGTTAAAAGAATGTCCCATTGCATTAGATAACCACAATAACAAAAGGATGCAACAAAACAATTCTCTTTTCAACTGGACAGAAAGGTCCCTGCAGACTACCGTCAGGCCTGTATCCGTTCTCGACCCTAAAACGAGGGCAATGCTGCAAGTTTTCTGACTATGTTCCAGATTGAAATATGTTGGGTTCAACCGCACGAATGAAGCACCAAACAAATTTGACATCAGTCGGCTAACTCGCGTCAGGAAATGGGTTAGAGAGGGCAGGAATCCGGAGTAACGGGTGGTAGCAGCTGACAGTTTCTAGCTTGTCTACATTTACTGTACATTTGTACATTTGTCAAGAGTTTTAGCCTTGGGCCCGGCATCAAGCTGCGTCTGTTTTGGCTTCCGAGATATGATTTATCCCCATCAGTCCGGCTGAAGTGCCCCAGCTGTTTGTGTGAGGGATTCTTTTACACTGGCTCATGCTGAATATGCTTTGGTTTTTAAGATCATCCATCTCCACGGCAGCTAGAACTCCTTGGCTTACCGTGATCCCCAGAACAACAAACAGCAGCGTTTTTTAGGCTCGGGGTCTCTTGCCCCACTGCCTCTGTTGTATTTAATGTGGCATACTGAGATAGTTAATGAGCAGTCATGCTTTAAAACCCCAAAAGTACTATTTAGATGTCTTTAGATGGTATTGCTGATGTGATAGCATTATGCCTGTAAGGGGCTGAATACAAGAACCTCATGGTCATTGTTAATCTTTTAAAAACAAATCCTTAGTTGAAGGTTTATGTTTTGCCACCTTGTCTAAATCAGTCAGTACAATAACTATTCGCACATTGTTTTCTCTCACCGACAACAACTGGATCCAAGGACGTCTGACAGCTTCTTCTCACTCATGGCTTTATTTATAACTTATTCACGACTCACACATGTCCCAACAACTAAACTTGGATTCCCAAGCTTTGAGAAAAGCCGGCAGTGTGTCCCGGTGCCTGACTCACGTCTGTTCGAACCATCCCCCCCTTTTCTAAACTTGTAACCAGCTGCACATCAAAAGGAATATGATTTATTAGGGGTGCAACTCCCCAGGACTTTGAACGACCATCGACTTGTTTATCCAAGTTAACATTCTTGGCCATATCCATATATTTTTCTGTTTTGCCCTTTCATGTGGTTCTGCAAGAATACGTTCACTGGCTGCTGGGGTTATAGTCCACCTACTGTAAAAGTATGTCGGCTGCTAATGTCACTCATGAAGGAGTTGGGTTTGGGCCACGGCAGTGACACGGATCAGGTCCGTAACTGCTCCTTGAAGGCATTACATAATTGATGTATTTTCATGGTGCTGCGGTTAGTTGATGGCACACGGATGGTGATTCTCTTAAGAGCCGCCATCATTGACTCGTTTCCCTTGAAGCTGCCCATCTTTTAGCCCTCGCAATCCCTCGACCCTTTATTTTATTTTTTTTTTCCCCTGCCTCTCTCTGTATCTCCCAAATGGAAAACATGTGGCAGGAGTTGTCATTTGTTAACGTATGGTAGAAAGAGTGAAACAGGCCAGGGGATGGCTCATCAGGAACACTCATTCACGATGATGAATGTAGCCAAATACACATTTGTCCGTAAAACTTGCAGAGTGGATCAGCATCATTAGGCATGAGGAATAGGTGGAGCCCGCTGAGAAGTGAATGCAGCAAACAGATGTTGCAGATTTTCACCGGCATCTTTCATCCAGAGTACCGTCATTAATAAAGTTGAAGGTGATTCTTGTGTTTTCATCTAATAAGACCAAATAAAGTATGGTGGGACTCTCAGGAAATTGCTGAATAAACGGAATATCGCCATGGCTTCTTAAACAAGGATCCGGGGTGCTCTGTCTGTTTGGAATAATTCTCAGCCACATGACACTGTAGTTAGGATCCTGAGAGTGCAGTATATTAGTCAGCACATGTTTATGAAGTACTCAAGGGAGTGTATTTTAGCAGAAAAAAATCCTAGGATTATACCGTGATAACCTGCAGAAGAATGCGTAGTCGCATAGTTAAAATGCAGAGTACACTTCAAAGCCTTCTTTTTTCATTTCCAGAAACCGCTGAGAAACACGGCAAAGGTGCGGTGATAGAAACTGACAATTGTGCTCGGTGCTGCGCGATACTGTGTCAATCTTTAGCTGAATCTTTATGCTGAATGCTTGCAGCCGATGCCATGGCTATGTCAGGTGACTGAGCCCCATGTTCAAGCAGCTTGGCTCTGTTGTAGAGGGCCTCCATCTTTGTCAGCCTTGTCTCATCTTATAAACGGGCCCAGACAGAGAAGCTTTACCATGAATAATGCCTCAGGTCCATAGAATCCCAACACCTATAAATCTTAATAGAGGTTCCCAGATTCCAACGGGCGGGCACATCTCTTTCCCACCCTTCCCAGCTCTATTCCACCTCCCATGCAGAGTCTCCAATTTTCTCTCTCCAAAGCAAACCCACTGTGACTTGAATCTACCCGTGCCATGATTTACCTACAAACAGGATTACATGCATAAAGCTCATGCAAATCAATAAAAACATGTCAAGAATGCTTAGCCTCCTGCGGTTTGCTAAACGCAATTTATCACTCAGGGAATCAGGGGAAAGGAACGGGCTAACAAATAGAGTCTGATCATTTGCGTTGGACCTGTTGTCAAAGGCTTGAAGAGTGCATTTTTCATTTTCTGTACACTAAATTGCACTTGGTTGTGAGCTTGTTTCAAAGGGACTAGTAGAATCCATACTTATTGCATTTAGTATGGAAACCTGCACTTTTGTGAGCCGCTGTGTTTGTGTTTACTGTAATTCCCACATCATATCACACAACAGATTGTCACGCAATAGGATATTTAGAGAGTTTGCTCTGTTTTACCATGCTTAAATGTATTACTAAGATTTTAAAGACTTTAAAAATCAAAACAAAAGCATGGATAAGTCATACACTTTAAATTATTCCCTCTGTGTGGCTGCTTGACCCACAAGCTAGAGCTGCATCAGTTAACCTGATATGAATTACATGATGCGTTTTAATGCTGGTCTTCTGAATTATATTAACTGACTTTGAAGTGAAGGAAAATATACTTATAAATTAACTGATCTCATGTATATCGAGTTTCGCAGTCAGTGGTCAAGCATCAGGAATGCTGTGCATCATCTTAGCCGAGGCTGGGGTGCGTGTTGGTATGATGAGCACAGATATTGACACTGTGAGAGATGTCTTGCTTTGATATGTCCATCTATGCCTTTGGGCTGAGGCTGGTCAACATGATGCCCTCTGATTCCCCAAATTGAGCCTGATTTAGATTCATCATTCATAAATTGGGAATATGTCACAGTTGAAGTGCAATTACAGTGCATGCTGAGAAGGTGGATTTTGTGAATTTACTATTTCACTACTCCACCCCAATTTATTCTTCACCATGCAGGCAAGTCGAGCCTAATGGATAAGCAACAGATCTGCTTCAGTACCTCACTTGGTTTTTGTTTTTTTTTTTTGCATCCAAATGCCATAAACTCCCATCATGAATACGGGTTCCTTTTGATTCTGTTGCTTTGGTGTTGTTCCAGGAAAACGCTCAACAAAACAGCTCTGGACTGTAGTGCCATTCGGTCATGAACGCATTCATTCGCTGCAATGATCGCATAATGTGTCTTTACGATCGCTGTGGTGTATTGCAGTGCATGCTCCCGCAACTATTTCTCTTGCCTAGTTCAAAGATAAATTAGCAGCTTCTAAATAATGCAGTGAACCCTAATTCTCTTTGATTAGTGGCAAGTTAGATGATAGCGACCCATTGAAATTGGTCATCAGCATAAATAATGACTGAATGAACTGATAAAATGCAAAGTTGCCGGCCATCATAAATCAAATGAAAACCACTTGGTGTGGAAGTCATTGGAATTAGAAGTCCATGCTCCTATTAATTATGTTGCCTTGCCAAGGCGACAGTGTTATAAATCAGTTGTGAAAGGTACTCCAGTCGGCTGGCCTGCCCAGCAAGGCCTGCTGCCTGCAAATGGCTCTGTATACCCCCCTAATTGTTTCTTAAACAAGCCACCTCTAGAGGCTGCGGCTGATGGACAGAGTTTAAGAACAGAATTGAAAATGTGGGAGAAGGTTGCACTGTATAAAGTTTGCACGGTTACATTAGAGTCCACAAGTCTGGGTCTGCAACCAAGAACCCTTTTGTTTCATCTTTTTTTTTTTTTTTACAAATGTGATAAATGTTTCTTGAATACAGCTTTAAAAAAAAAAAAAAAAAAAAAAAAAAATGTTTGTTCCAAAAGTGTTGACAGTTTAATCACAGCTTGTGCTCTGGCTGCAAGAAACTCTTCTTGTTTCTGCAGAAATTTGTTCGAATTATTCCAACATTTTTGAGCAGCATCCCAAAGACCGAGATGATGCTCCAGTATGTTTCACATTAGATGTTTTTCGAATGTCAACGGAGATATTCATTGCAGTTGAAGTCTCCTTTTGTGGCGCGCTCATACGCTGTGCAGCTGTGTGGTTCGCTCATTTGATTCATCTGTATTTGATGTTTTTTTTCCTTTTCTTCCACATCGCCATTTGGCGTGTTTGGCCTGTGCAACACCTTGAGGACAAATTCACTATCAAACACTTTATTTTGAAACTCTCCCCGTCGTTGGGTAGTTTAAAGCAGTAACAACAATTTAGTCAGTATTTGGTCTTAGTCTTTCAAATATCTGAACAAGTCATCCAGTGTACAGTATATTGCACATACATCAGTTTGTGAAATGTAGTATAAGGCATAATAGTAATATGAGAAGTGTGTGAACATGAATTTCAGGCCTATACTAACTTCATACAAACACTTCATAAAGATAAAAAGTTAGATTTTCATCGCTTCTAAAGAGGGGCATCTTGGGTATAAATCATTACAACTACGTAAAAATCATATTGGATTTTGATAAATGATGAAAACAGTATGTGTAGAATAATATCATCCATCACACATTCAAAGAGAATCTTCAGTTCAAAGAGAATTACTGCAACGCATTTTGCAATACATCGTAGTCAGTTCTTACTTCTCTATATGTTTGTTTACGTCCTTCATTCTGGCATCTTTACCACAGTGTTAACTTTGACATCCAGCCAGGTCTTTAGAAATATCACATTTCTTAAGAGTGTGGCGTTTTACTTCTTGGAAACAGGAGCAGGGTGTGTTCGTGCTCCTCTATAAAGGCCCCATGATCCCACCATCAATCACACACTCCTTATTAGGTTGTCTATAACTGGACTTCCTTTGCTGGGTATGCTATTAGAATAATTGCATTCCTTTGCAGTTTGCTGTTCTGCTATATTTGTTTTTACAACACCAGGCTTGTTTAAGGTCAAACAACAAGTTGCGATGCTGCTTGTAAATGTCCGCGTGAAGATGTCAGTAATTTAACGGACCAGCGCTGCAGGAGGACAGAACTGTATAGCTTTTGGATATTTTGCTTTGATGTCACCAAGCGGACTGCCAGATGCACTCACTGTGGACTTGTGACGTCTGAAAAGCAAAGAGTCGGCCGGCTAAATAATAGCCTTATTTATTGTGAAGTAACTCTCACCTGGTGTAATGGGTCTGTAACCCTTGCACCGCTATGAATACTCCTCTCTTATCGCATTGGTTATCTGAAATGGGGCCCTGTAATCTCAATCATCTAATTTTCCTTTGCAGTCTCTTTGCATCACGAGTGAATTAGTTCCTGTACCGGTGACACTCCGGACTCACAATCTATTACACGGCCGGCGACAAAATAGCTCTGTGTTTTTAAATGAGGCCTTCTTTGTCAATCCATTACCCATCTCTGTTTCTTCTCCCTCCCCGATCTCTCTCAGCTCTTTGCTCGGCGTATGTGCGGTGGTGGTGTTGGTTTGTGTGTATGTGCAGGGAAAAGTCCCCAAGAAACCATTTAGGCTGTAGAAATGGAGCGGACCCAGGCCTCAGGTGTCCGTGTCACGGTGATGAATCACACAGAACACATATTAAACCTTCCTCATGTGAGAGGGACCTGTGTTGGGCTGCACCCTTTCCCTGGCTGCCCTCTCTCTCCCAAAAAAAAAAAAAAAATCGTTTGACTGACGACAAAAAAAAAAAAGGGGGGAAAAAAAAAGGAAAAAGAATTATAAATATGACTGTGTGTTCTACACATAAAGGCCGGCCTGTCCCTGAGAAATTGATTTATTGGATTCCCTGACATTTTAGTTGTGGTCGTTATGTTATATTTATGGGGGAATTGCTGGAGCCTCTCATTATGCTCTCCTAATTTATTTTACATACTTTTATGGCCGCTTGTGCTCAGCAGGCCTTTACAGCAGCTGTTATTGAAAAAGGGAAAAAGGCAAGCACATATCGATCAAGATTTACATGTTTATTGCCAAGATTGTGATTTATTTTACTGTGTTTTCTTGTTTGGGCCGAGCTGCTTTTCAGTCAGTTGTCAGGAGCGCCGAGAAACCTGCTGCAAATGTTTTTTCTTGCCCCTGTGTGCATTAGGTTACGGTTTCTTTTCATGCTGCATATTTATTAATTGTGTAACAGAAAATGAGTAGTTGTGTTACCCAAGAGCTGACAGTGATACATATATATATAAGCAGCTTTGCATTATATTGTACAAGCTTGCAACTTAAAAGTCTGTGATCCAAACTACAAGCTCTGAATATGTTTATAAAAAGTCGCTTATGATTGGAAATGTGATAAAAACAGAATGTAGCGATTTTCAATTAAACTGCAATTATGTATGTGGTAGTAAGTAAAATATTTCCACACCATACCATGATCTTTAATAGTTCGAAAGATTTTTTTTTTTTCCTGTAGTTTGAAGGACGAAATTATTTAACAGCAGAACATTTTTTTTACCCCCCTTCTCTGAATGACACTGTGAGATACCTTATTCAGGTTGTTCTCCGTGAAGTTATGTGGCCTTGGACATGATTAAGTAATAAAAACAATTAAATTAAATTACTTAAACTTTTGATGCATTAAATAGTGTCCCAAGATCATTCCTCAGCATAAAGGATGTGTAATTAACAGCTGAGATGAAGCGGTTATGAGCTGCTTCTTATTAAATTAAAGTCTAAAAAAAGGGTCTTTCAGTGAAGCCCAAGAACTTGATATATGCTTATGCGGCTCTGAGCATCACCTACCATGAAATTTAGTGTTTCCAGGATATTTAACATTAAGACGTACTTAAAATTAATTCTACGTGCAATTTCTCAAAAAGAAAGCTGACAACTAATGTCAATAAATCGTGCTTGGCCTGAAATGGGGGGATCGTAAATCTGTTGCGCAGTGCCGCCCCTCAATGTGGTAGTCAGGGGTCGAATGGGGGTGTGAAGCAGGGTATAGGAATGAGGAAGATGGATTTGTTGGCGAGGGAAGGAGAAAGGGTGATTTGAAACCCTGGACACTGATTGGTGGAGATGAGGCCTGGGTGTCCTTGTGGTGACATTCAGTCCCTGATATTTGTTTGGCTTTAAATAATACCCTGGACAGGGCCTGAGAGTGATGGCCACCGGGTCGGCTGACATTGCAGCCCGTGCCAAGGTGAGCGACTTCAGGACACTTCCTCCCTCTCTGTCTTGCCTTCATCTCTCCATGTCTCTCTCTTTCTGTCTCTGGCCTGTCAATACGCATCCACTTGTCTGATGGGTCCTTCTGAGAAGCTTACAGCTGACATGCTGGTGTCTTTATTTCCACCAGCAATCCTTTTAGAGTTGGCCTCGGTGATCAGTCATGCCACTGACAAGCAACTCAGGCCTCAGCACCTCAGAAACCCTCCATCCACTCCTCCTCATGACTCTATGTCATTACAAAGGAGGGGCAGGGAAAGGCTTTGGTCCAGACTGAGAATTCAGGTTGACTCCATTTCTCAGATATTGCAAGACATGTTATTTATCTCTCTGTCCTCAAGGTGTGAAGCCTTGGTAAAATTAATATACAGCAGCTTAAGGGGAAAAAATCTTCAGCTATGCCTTGCATTTCTGTCCCGATATTTAGTGCCGCTGTTTAATTTACAATCAAACAACTGTCTGGAGAATTTTAGGGATGTGAACTTGCAGAAAGATTGATGTGTCGGACACTCTTTGTCAGACAAATAGATGGATTTCTGATCAGAAACCGTAATGTGCTGCTGCTTTATAAATTAATATCATTCTGGTATGTTAAGATTTGCTGGAATGTAGGTAGATTCTTCTTATTAGTTTCTTAGAAAGATGAATATTACCAGTTTTCTGCTAAATAAAAAGCTGAAACAAGAGTCCAGCTGTTTCCAAATCATAAACCACATCTTGAAGCCCTCTTCAGCTACTTTAATTGTAAAGATGCAACTTGTAATGCTGTCAAATATGTCAAATTAACACTGCAATAACAAAAACACTGTGCATCATAGGGCAATATTATACGAAAGTAAACAACACAGTCATTTATAACAGCGTTCATAGGTGGATTTGTTTCTTCCGGTACAAACTTAATAAATCTTTCTATCATTAGTGCCAGCGCAGACATTGACAGCATCATGCTAGATTAAGTCTGGTGTCTAAGTATGGCCCCTTAGCTCTGAAATGAACACATTAATACATTATATTGTGTCCTTAGTCATGGGAGACAGTCCTGTGTTGCAGGGTGGAGTAAGTGTGAGTAGTTTTCCAGCTCGTAGCAGATGATGTGCTGTTGATTACGCTGGACCGCAGTAATTATGGGCGAGGGCTGGCGCTGGGTTATGGCCTCTGTGATTACCAGCTCACTGTAAATGACTTATTTACAGTGTTGTTGATGCCTCTTTAGATAAATGACTGACTCCGCACACAAACGAACTCTTTAAAACTACGGTCCTCTTTAATTAGGACGACTTTGGTGACACTCAAATTGACAGTGGACTTGTGTGGAATTTGGATTTTGACACCCAGCCAGTAGGGATCAGCTCAAAAACACATAATACGGTCGTTGGGCTCAGACAGTTTTACAATGCAGAGTTTGTTGTAGCGCCGTGTTAAATACAATCTTTCTCTGTTTCCTGCAGCTTGTTAAACAGATTCTAGAGTCGTAAGC
>NW_007579086.1:76896-94219 GCF_000690725.1 Stegastes partitus | reverse complement strand
ATTGCAGCTTATATTTGACTATTGCATTATTTAGAGACCCTGCTATAGTTAAGATGGACTTTACTCAAGTTGTTTTGTTGTAAAAACACAAGTGGATTAATATTCCTGAAATTAACATGTTGGAAAAAGTTGTCTTTGTATCAGTTCCAAAAATTAGGCATCGGACTCGCTAGAGTATTAAAAACATGGATTAGTTCTGTTCCCAACACACTTTGTTCTGCCCACACTCATAACCTCATGCACATGTAGTGTTTTTTGTCAATATGCAGCCATATGTGTCGTGCATCCCTTCGTCTTCCCATCATTTCCGCTTATTGTTGTTGAACTCTTTACCTCTCAAAGCAGTTCTCATCGTTCTCCACTTGTTTACAAGCAGACTAAAGCCATACAGTTCGGCCAGTTGTAGTGCGTAATATCGGTCTGCCAAAAGTAGCTTCCTCCCTCAGTCCTCTCTGATGTGCACGGCTATCACCTCCTCATCCATTCATCCTTTTCTGCCTCCTTCCTCCTGGTTTTCCTCTTCTTTTCTTTTCCCTCGTCCTCCTCTAAAAGTTCTGTCTGTTCTCTGATCTCCGCTAAGCAAATTTACAGCTTTAATTTCCCCAGAAGCATGCATTGCTTCCAGGTGTGTACAACCAGCAGCGGCGCTGGGACCTGTGGGTTGCGGTCAAGGGTCGCTCTGATTAACAGCCATCCTCTCCTGGGAATGACAAACTTCCCTGGCGCTGTCACCAAGAAGTATGACGCTCCTTTTGTTCCCCCCTCAGGCAGCTGTGACAAGCCGGCCAATCGGAGGGCCGCAGGTTTAAATCTGCCAAATTTTTCGACAAAACAAAAGGCTCTCCAGTCTAACAAACAGACACAGCCCCACTGTTTGATTGGCTGCCTGCTCCACCACCGACAGAGATTACACTGAAGTGCTTAGTGCGTATAATTACAAGTAATTGGCAAATAGTAGGCTCTGACCAAACAGAAATTGTTTCATTATGTCTAATTAACACCTTCTTGATTATGGTTAATTACTAGTGTTTGATAATGGAGGAGCAAAGTTGTCAGTCTGGAGACAAGCATGAGCCATCTGGATCATTGATAACCATATGCTGGTGCCTTGCTTCGCTTTGCTGGGACCAGAGCTGTCAGGGCCACAGACAGTGGCAGGTGTCTGCATTGCATTAGACTCAGCACAAGGTGTAAACACAACACAGCTCAAATAAACATGTCAAGGCACACACACACACACACACACACACAGAGTCAAAAATCACATGCAAATTCATGCACTATCAAACGCACGCCCACACTTTTGTAAACCTGCAATTAATTGTTTTCAGCCGCAGAATATTAACATGAAAAGTAAGCTCACTGAACTACATTGCTGTCAAAAAAAAATAAAAAATCCCTTTATATTCGTACTATATTCAGTTTGCCTTACCATGTTTGAAAAATAATCATTTTTATTAGAGGCATAGTTAAAATGCTTCCCGTAATTATTAGAGTAAAATGACAGTGAGGAAACTGTCAGTCCAAAAACTAAAGGAGAGGTTCAAAAACATGCCATTAGGAGCAAAACAGAGTTCCTAAGAGCCTTGGAAATTATTCGAAACAGAAGGCTCCCCGCTGTAAACAAAAGAAATTACCCTGGACTAAAATTGTCTGTCTGTCCCTGTTAATTAGCAACACACGCAATGTGAAATTAGCTATGACGCACTCGGAAAAGAGAGAGATAAATAGTCCCTTATTGGGAAAGAATAAAGTCAAGACTTGCAATAGGTAGCATTTGTCATGTTTAATTGTGGGATCAATTAAAATTTGGGGGATAATGATGATTTATAAGTGTTTGTGTGTAATTTGATATTCATTAAGTCAGCCAGACACACGCTGGTATCAGCTTGTTAATTGTGTTTCCTTTTTGTTGAAGGGTGGCTTTTGAATGCAATTGGCTTAAAGTTTACAAACTCACTTGGCTGAGTGATTCTGTGGCGTGGCGGCCCAGCTCCATTGTGCTGCTATAGCAATTTTGTCACTTCTTATTTGCCTGGCTTCAATATTCTGTATGAACTGCTGCTGATATGGGGCGAACCTATTTTCATTTAGGTTAGATAACCTGTAATGTGTTCGCCTCACGGACATCAGATTATTTTTTTGTGCCCCGTGTGCTTCATCTGCTTAACAACCTAATAGGTTGCTAAATGAACAACACTGCATGTTAATTATTCCAAATCTGCCACAGTAGCGCCCCTGTATGTAAAAGTACAGCCATTAATCGACATTATTGCAGCAGTACAATAACTGCATTTACTATATCTGCATTGAAAACACACTATTTCCATCAAAGTCAGTTTTTTTTTAAATACGCATGAACCCACAGAGCGTTATTAATTGCTCGTTTGGAGCCATGTATGCTCACAGTATCATATTGTTCAAATGGAAGCGTTGGTCAGACAAACAGAGCAGTCATTTGAGCTGTGTGTAATGTAGCCAATTCATCATGCACATGTAATGCGTGCTGTTTGAGCGCACCAGACAGCAGTGATGGGAGAGCACTTTGTTGTCATGCCCCCCCCCCTTCTTTTTTTTTTTCTACTGCAAGGCTAAGATGTAGGCCAAGTGGAAGAGCGCCAAATGATTCAACACAGGACAAGATTCCCTTTCAAACAGCGCCGAGCTTTTTCCCCCCCTTATTCATTTTCTTAGATTACCATCAAATTTGTGTCACCAGCAAGGCAGCGTTATTGACTCACAGCGATGCACTCCTTTGCTTTCGTTGTTATTAGTTGACATGCTGACATTTTCATATGTGTCTTTGCTAATGCCTGCAAATTGCTCTGACCCAAGAACGTGAGAATTGAACAGATAATTTTAATAAGATTCAACTGCAGATGGTCCGATGTGTCTGCCTTACACATATAGAATACCAATTGTAACCTGTTTTCAGAGGCGACTAAGGGAGCAAACTGTAATGGGTTTTGACAACATTGTATTAGGCACAACAACTACGCATAATGTACCGAAAAATTGGACGTGAAATTGGAAACACAGCCGAGAACAAAGTAAATTTACATGGTTTGGTAGGTTTGGTGATGTCTGATATCATACTCTCTCATGCAAGCTCTATCTGGAGGGAGAAGGCAGGAGCTGCAAAGGGGGGCTTAACAATGGATATCAGTGAAGAGTGCTTTTAAAGTTAAGGCTGATGGATGGCTTGTCAAAAAAATAATTGCACTGGTATGGAAGTGGGCTCGCGCAAGCTTGCCGAGGAGGGGTTGGGTGAGTATGGGGGGTGTCAAAGCGGCGGAGGGAGGGAGGCGCGATCAGCAGAGAGCATGATGGGAAGTGACAGTGGTCTGTCAAGAGGCAGTGGCTGCCCAGAGAAGTGTGAAGCCAGAGCTATGAGGTGGCAGGAGAGAGCAGGCTGTCAGAGCAAGAAAGTGGCTTTAATATGGCGAAAACCAAAGGAATCCGCCTGTCAGGCCTGCTCAGCCAAGCCAAGGTGCGGCAGGAACGGGAGAGATGGGGAACGGATACGGGTGAAAACAAAGGTAGCGAGAGATAGAGTGAGGGATAGATTTAAGGAGGGGAGGGGAGGTGGAGAACCGGGGTACGAGTAGTGAGAGCTCCGTGGCAGCGGGAGAGGCATGACGGGAAATTGTGTGGGACAGAGGAACAGGCCCAGCCGTCAATTAGAAGTTCCTGAGGAAGGCTTTGGCGAGGTGATAAAACTCATCAGCTCTCCTACTCACTCTCCAGGTGGCACTGGACTAGCTCTGGGCTGCTGTTAACAGTCTCCAGAGCTACTCACTGAGTATAAGTGTAGTCAGTATGACTCTATAGCACAGCTCCGACTTTGTTCTAAACTTCCTGTATTGTCACTTCTTTGTCAGTCACACAGATTTCTCTTTTTCTGTCAGCTCCATATGCAAACTGAGGATACGCAATAAAAAAAAAAAGACGCTTTTGTATTATCTTGAGTGCGACTGGAACAAAGGCGAGCTGATAATTACTGTAGTGGATCATCCCTTGCCATTTGCATGAAGTGGTGGAACATATTTAATAAGGCTTGTCTGCTCTGTCTTGACCTTGTGTGAAAGGCACTTTAATTCTGTGACCCATGAGGAGAAGCTGAGAGACCCATGTGTTGATTACTGACATGAATGTATGCTCGCTGGCTTTTCACACCGGGGCAATTGCTTTTGTTTTGCGGGGGCCTCTGTGATAGGGCTTCGTGTATATTATGCTGATACGGCGCATGATTGATGCAGCGTGTCAACATTCAATAATGACAGTGTCACTTTTTCTAACATGGTCTCGTCGCTGCATTATGGTTTTGGCCTCATTTTATGAACACCGTTTTTCTTGACGTATTCATGATGTGCGTTTATTTATACATAAATAGGTTGCTTTATTTTATAATCATACACACCGGGCCACAAAGCTGTACCATGTAGTAAAATCAGCTCTTCGTTTTGTCATCGTATGGTATAGCGGGAGCCATGATCTGTGTCTTCACATTCATAAGCAATTAGTCTTGCCATAATTTATTCCTCATTAAGGGCACATAATTAAAGTTCTCTCCAGCTTCTTTGAACATTAAATTACACTCTCATTTTTTACAAATATAAACCGTGATATTTAAAGGGCCACTAACCACTGACACGCATAATCAAAAAAAGAAAAAAAAGTTAAAGTTATTCTGAGAACTTATCATTACACATCATGATATAATGATATGTTCACTTGTGAACTTTATACCCTGTCAGGCCCGTGCAGCATGCAGAAGTAGCAGTTGATTGAGAGACTGTGTATGGATTTTAATGAGGACATTAGAGGCTCATCTTGGTTTGTGCTGCTTAAAAATCTTCCACGAAGTTTTGAAATTATTACCAGGGGCATGTGACATTCATGCAATCTTTAACTCAGGTTAAAGCGCAAGGGTTGGATTTATGAGGAATGGATTGACCTCGGGCTTCTGGCCTGGAATAATATTTCAGTTTGTCCAGTAAATTAGTTTTCTTTCGCTGATAGGCTTTTTTTCCCAAATGAATTAAAAAAATAAATAACTAATCCAAATTCTTATACTCTGTAAAAGTAAAAGTACTTTTATTAATATAAGTTTCCCAAAGAAATTTTTGATATCTGCTTGTTTGCTTTCTTGAGTTAGATGACAAGATTGCATACCATAAAACTACAGCCTAGATCATGTTCATATGGAGACGAGGGAAGAGGTTAGCTTGGCTCTGCCCAAAGTAACAAAATTTACCTACCAGAGTCTCTACATCTCCCGAATATCAACATTATATCTCCTTTTTTTTTGGATCCATAGAACAACCAAAGGCTAACAGTGACAAGTTGCAGTGTTGGGCAGGTTTATGTCTCAGACTATTACCTGGAAAGGTGCCTAAAGTCTCTGCTGGTTGCCTGATAAAATACTAAATAGCAAAGTGGTTTCAGATACAGTCTAGGCTGCAACTGCTGTTTCCAGGCTTTTAATGCTACGCTAAGCTAACTTTCTCCTGGTTTTATAGCTTTATAGTATTTATTGTCCATGCAGTAATGGGTGGTATCAGTCTTCTCATCTAACTTAGCAAGAAAATAAATACCAATTATAATAAAATGCACTGGTTTTACATTCATCCAAACACTCCACACCAGCCTTTTACCAGGCTAATTCAGAACATGGATGTTTTATTGACTTTAAACAAACAGATTTTGTTCACTTGATGAGCATTACACATTAAGGTTGGTTTATGTCAAATTGAAAAGAGGGAGAGAAAAAAAAAAAAAGGTAGCTTACTCCACAGCTTGCTGTTTTCAATACCTGAGAGAGAGACACTATGTCAGCACTGATTGGAAAAAAAAGATATATAGACTACCAAATTGATGAACTGACTCAAGAGAGAAAGACACAGAGAGAGGAAAGATTGTACGGACAGAATGGATGGATGGATAGAGCGAAAGCCTCATTTAGTGAAGAAAAGGCTGTTTGGCCTGCCCATACAACAGGGGGAGAGCCCAAAGCCATTGATCTCTTGGATCCAATGACAGGCCAGAACTCAGCAATAATCATGACAAATGAGCAGAGCTTCCACCAGATGAGAAACTGCCAATAATCACACAGACCCCCCAAAAAAACAGAAACTAGCAAGGTCGCTGTACAGAGCGCTGGAACTCTGCTACCTCTCAATACTCCTGAGGGAGATGTTCTGGGGGAAAAAGAAACAGATACAGCTCAGAAGGGGGGGACTTTATGCACCAGTTCATTACAGCGATATTAAAATGTCCAGTGGCTTTAATGAACACACGGGACTATTAGGCCTAAATACTCCTTCTCAAAATGTCACTGATGTATTTTAGATGTTACACAGTTTGCATAGATTTTATGACTTGATAAGAGCGACGTGGAAATATTTGTAGTGTTTTTAATGCGTCACAAGGTCAATACCTAACGGTTAATATCAATCTTTCGGCGTTACAGTGACACCGCAGGAAAATGAATGAGGCTGGTGACACGCTCCTATAAAGACATTCATGCCTGGAGTGTTCCTCTTTGTAGATTAGAGCTAAACAATAATGATTAAATTGCCGCAGCCAATCAATCTGGGTTCTGATAAAGTATGATTGGTAGCACATTATCCCTTTTCTTTCCCTCTGGAGGTTTCTAGACTCCAACAGCAGCCCTGACTAGCAGGCATCCCCGCCTCCCTGGATGAAACATTTTCTAATCAGCTTTATCTCTCACATCTGAATTTATCTTATTCATGGAAAATGCCAATATATTAACCGGCTTGTATGATACACAAGGTGACCCTACTGACTTAATGACATAATACATTATCCTTAATGAAGTCAATATCTCGTCTTTTAGCTGTCTGTCTATTGGGCCGATTAATTGCGGTGTCATTAAAGTTAGCTCTCTTTTCATTTGAGCTTGGCAAGTGGCATAAAACTAATGTTCTTAGTTATCAACCACTGAAATAGGATGGAGGGTGGAGGAAATTACTGGGAGGACAAGGGGGGTTTCCTACAACCCACATTAGTGTTGTTCCTCAATGACGCCACACACAGATGCGTGCCGCTGAGGAACAGATGGAGCGGTAGCGTTTGCAGTTATTGGAATTCTTACATAATGAATGGATTTGTTTTTCGGTTGCAATCACGGATTATTTATGATCTTTTATTTTGTAATGAGTTTCTTCTTCAAAAATTAAAGCCTTTTCAACGTACCGTACCTTTTCTTGCACACTAATTGCTGGCCTTAAGGTAAAATAGATATAACAGACTACTCTAAAAGAATGTAAAAACACTGAGTTTTTTTTTTGTTTATTTGTTGAAAAAAATAGATATATTCGTGAGGAACACTGTGTTTGTCAGTAATGTATTGTGAATGTGTATGATGCAGCAGTTTTCCATGCAGTTCTGGGTGACGGACAGGCTGTAAAGTGCTTTTGGTAGAAATTGTGCCCCTGTGGCTGTGACTGTGTGTGTTTAAGGGGGGGATTGGGGACGGTGGTATGGTCTTCCCTAAACTCACATAGAAGCGACAGAAGTAGCCAGAGGAGTTTTACCCGACTTGCAAGTCGCTGGCAGTGGCCTGAGGGCTCAAAGTGACACCTGCTCAACTAAACAATAGTTTTGTGATGGCTACTGTTACTACAGTTCAACTGTCACTCAGGAGGGCAGAAGTTTTTCTCAAGCCTTTTGTAATTTTAGCTCATTAGCTCGTTTGTTGAATGCTATTTCTTCTTCTCCCTTGTGTGGGCGTTTGTAACTGTTTACAGTGACCACTGTACGATTCAGTCAGTGGGAGACATTTAACAAGGGCAAAACCATTTTCAGTGACAGAGATACATCTCTGTCGGGGCAGATGCACTGACACCTGAGCCCCCCTCTCCCCGCCACTTCCCCCCCCTCTGTTTTTCCTCTGCTATCCCACCCCTCCCTCTCCATCCTTCCTCTCTCTCCCCCCCAGTGCTGAAACAAGCAGGCAGGATGGGGGTAATTTACAATGTGTTATCTTTGTCTATAGCTGCGAAATGATATGAAGTAAATCAAGGTAGGAATAATGAAAGACTAAGAATTCATTCCTGTGAGCACATTTTAAGTGTAGTATCCGTTATGGTGGCAGCGCCTGAAGAGGCTGGAATGAGACGGGCTGAGGGGCCATAAAGCAGCGGCGGGGCCCATGTTAATGCTGTCTGTCTGGGGTTAGTAATTGGGTTGCACTGATGAGTTGCTTCAAAGACAAAGTGTAAATCCCCCACGCCTGCCGTAAATCTTACATTGTTGGAACAAGGTGCAATCCCAACAAATATTGATCCTGCCTAGGGGCCTGCTGCGTGCGAGTGTGTGTGTGCGGACCTCCAATTACTATAGTCAAACCAGTGCGCCCTGGTAGGCTTGTTCTACAGTACAATTGCATCCCTGTCTTTACCTCAGATTTGGCCCCTGTTGTTAAACTGCTGAGCTTGTTTTGGAGCGAGATTGTCGCTGCTTCACCAGCTGTGCTTTTGTGCTCCGAGTCGGTTGTTTTTTGACTTTGAGTTTCCCGGCTAAGAAGTAACTGCAGGTAACTCAATGAACTCTGATGGATTTAGTTGTTGTATTATTCATGAATTTTGCCACATCAACTGTATGAATATTTTTTTGCCTCTGCGTTTTCTCCATTGACTCATTTTAACATTATTTTTTTTCTCCCCCCACTGTCATACGACTGCGACTCCAGCTTTTAAACGCTGCTGCTGCTGTTAATAATAATAACAAAACCATTTTGGCGGTGAAATAAAATATAGAAAAAAAACAACATTAGTCAATCAGCAGAACAATTTCAATGATCAAGGAGTTAAGGAATATTTTCTGACGTTTATTGACTAAACAATTAATCGGTAAAGTCGAAAAATCTGAAAACAAGGAACAGATGATTTCAATAATGAGAGAAGTCATTAGTTGCAGCCCTAAACCATTTCTAAATAATGAAATGTCAGTGTGTAATTATTGTTTTATGTTGGTGTGGCTCATTTGGTATTATACGCATACTTAATCAAATTATGTTCGTGTAAGTAATGACAGTTGATATTTAGAAAACAAGAATCAGATCACATGTGCTCCGCTTCTTACATCTAACCTTTGAGGGTTTTCAAATGTCATTGAGTTCTCTTTAAGCTGGGTGGTGGACTAGACTGTTTGTGTGTGTATGAATGTGTGTGCGTGTGTGTGTTCGTGCGCGATCCAGGCAGACAGCTTATCGTTAAACACATCCTATCTGGCTTGACAGGTCACTGTCAGGTACAGCTCCCCTCCTCTGTCACCCCCGCTGATACAGGGTGTCACACACAGAAATCTACCTGCATGAGTATGCTAATGCGATCTGATGGGAAGAGCTGTTAAAGCCGTGAACCACTTACCGTAATGCAAAGAAAACTTGATTTACACTTGCCTGTGTTATGTTACCTTGTTTGCACAGCGGCACGGCTGGATCATACGTTTCAATTCACAGTGGTAAAATTCAAAAATAGTAAAGAAAAAAAAAAAAAGATTGGCAGCATCGGTGGGAAAGGTGATATGCTGAGCAGCGGTGACGTCCCAGTGACTTTTATGGTGAATATGTTTGACTCGCAAAAAAGGTCATGTCATTCAGAATAGGAATCAGCTTGTCCCTTGCCCTAACCTCACCTGTCAGTCTATTACATTAATCACGCTAATCTGTATGTATTAAACTGCCACACCTCGGATCATCCACATTTTTTGCTCAGGTCATTTGTCAACCTTTTTTTTTTTTTTTTCAGCTATTATTTTGTTGGTTTTGTGTGTGTTGAATGTGAGCTTTTCTCACCTGCATCAATTAGAGCTCCATGACATATGACATGTCTACAAATTACAAGTCTTTCAGCAAAGCTATTGTTTTCATTATCAAAACCCCAAATTTCAGCAGAGAAAAGCAGCAAACTGTCAAATCTGAATAGTAAGAACAGACAGTGTGCTGGCTTTTTCCTCTATGAATAAGTAAGATTAATTGATTATTAAAATATTTGCAGATTCATTTTCAGTCACTGCAAAATAGATTAATCAGATATTGTTTAAAAAAAACCTTCAAAGTCTGCAAACATAGTCTGTTTTCTAAATCATAAAGTGGTTAAATGTAATGCTAATTTTAAGATATATATATTTTTGCGCCCTCTCCTTTTATGAAACAGGTGTGCAAAAGTTTCCCAGGTAGCAGAATTATGGTGTTGGTTGTTGGAGGCTGAGTGTTGTTTTGTGGTTGCCGGGTGCACCGTGGATAACTCATAGCCTCAGCTCTCCAAGTCCATCTGTAAAAAGGGAGAAACCGGGACCTGGTGTGATGGTACAAGATAAACCAGAACCAAGGAAGGCTCCATTAATAATTCTCTTATTTGGGAACGGGGCCCTGCGCTTACAGAATACAGGGCAGTCCATCTCTTACAGCGGCATGAGGTGGGGTAGAAGGGGAGGGGGGGTATAAGGTCAGCAGGGATAGACTCCCTCTTCCATCCGCCCCTCCTTTCCCTCTACCCCTCCCCTCTTAGAGTGATGGGCCCAGGTTTTCCAAGGTAGTGCATTTGTCTGTCAGGAGTCTTGGCTGGCTGGTGTGATTTAGCTGCTGTCAGTTGATGCTGGTGTCCAGAGGATGATAGCGGCTGGCTGGATGGGGGGAAATTTGTTACCTTTAGCTCTGACAGGGAGATAATTGCTGATGGTTAACAGAACGGTATGGAATCCAAAGGGTTGGAAGCAGAGAGCAAAGTAATGGGGTATACACAGCCAACGGGTTCAACCCATATTCCCGACTACATGCGTCTAATCTCACACACACTCTGTCTCACTATCCAAGCAAGAATGAAGACTGATAATTGGAACATAATGACCTTTTTAGTTTGAACAAGCTTAATATTTTTGGATTACAGTTACATTTTGCAGAAAGAAGTCTAGATTTGTGGTGTTTTTGGCTGGATCTTTTTTGCTTCAGTTTTCCTGTACAGTGTTAAATGCACTACTTTGCCTGGGTAAAAACTGAGTTCAGTTCACAAGTGCATTTTCCCGGCCAAGCAAACAATAGTTTTTGCAGGTCTCTCCATCCCTGCTCCAGCCCTCTCCTCTCGTTCGTCTCATCATTACAGTAGCACAGACTCTTTGCTCCTTTGCACATATAATTAGGACAGAACAGCAAATTTCTGGCTCTCCCTCCATCCTTTAGGCCCTTTCACATCACCCTCACACGTCCGCCCCAATCTCCCTCTCTCATGTCCGAGACGTCCGCACAGGCGCCTCCCAGCGCTGGGATCAGGACTGCCGTCAGTCAAGCCATCCAAACTGCCAGCAGCGTATCACAGAGGGAGTTAAGTAGGAGGCGGACCTGAGAGTGCAAGTGTGATAGGTTGACAGGGCATGATTGACAGGTTAAACCCCTGGTTAATTGTCTTCTTCTCCTCACATTGATGTAGAATCTGCTGGGTTTTAATGCTGTGGGTGGAGTTCAGCGGCTTAGTTTGGACAGCATTGTTGCATTTAACATCGTTTGTTGTTTTTTTTCTTTACAAATCAGTCTGTAGTTTGAGGTCCTGGCTTTACTAAGGAACCCTGTGGTAAGATTGACCCTGTAGCGTACCGAAAATTCCTCCGTCAGTTCTCTAAAATGTGTATCTGTAGCTCATATAAGGCTAATATACGTTGATATAATTTAGTATGTCTCAGGAAAAGCCTTGAATGGGCATCATCTTCTCCATTTTTGATGGACTATCTGCATTAATAAGCAGCACTCATAGGGCCTTAATGCCTTGTCACTCCTGGGTTGACCTCAACATTATATTTTTATTTTCTCTCTGACAATGAGAGTAATAGGAAATATTGATTGGCAGTGCAGTTAAGTTGTCAGCATAGTCATTTAATGTGTCAGGAGAACCAGTTAAATTGTCAAAAAATCACTTGAGGACTCTGCTCTTCCTTAACGGCTTTCTATAAAAGCATCTCCCTCAGACGGGAAATGCTCCCATCCTCACGGAATTACAGAGCATTTTATTGACTTCTTGTTCTGCATGTGGTTGGATATACTGTATAGCTTCTCATATGATACTCATGCTGTCTTCTAATAGCACGGAATAGCAAAAATCTAATTCCAAAGATTAAAATGAAAATAGTATAGCAACAATAGGGGTAAGAATAAACAGAAAGCTGGCTGCATTAAGATAGCTTCAAGTCCTATTGTTATGGAATCTTGGAGACAGTATGCCTTTTTATATCCACTGTAAACACCTACAGCATGCTATAACTTTGTTTGGATTTGTTTATTTTTATTTTTTTCTCTTAATGCACAATGGTATACATTTTGGTAGGTTTGTGATTTATGGGAGCTTTCAAGAAAATCCTTTCCTCAGATGTTATCTGTGCTGATGTAAGGCTTGTAAACATTTCCCATCAGTTTGATCTGTCTTGTTGGTGTTTCCTGGGCAGCCTTGCCTGTCAATTAGCTGTCTCTTTAATCTCCAGCCCCCAACATGGGAGAATGTATGATGCAACGGTGATTTGATAGTAAAATGATCGAGTGAATGTTGATAGCAATTGGGGGGGAGGGGCTGGAGATTATTATTTTTTTGATACTAGGATTATGTTGGACACCGTGTCGGGTGTAATACTGTATGTTAAAAAACTCGATCATGACTGGTGGTGAGAAGTACACAACAGTGTATGGATGCTTTGTATGTATACAGTATAAGCTGGATGATTGTACACTTTCATAATTTCATGATTTAGACTGTAGGTGTTAGTTAGTATATATACTTTAATGATAAATACATCAAAACACCCAAATTACAGTTCAGTTTATTTTTGTGTTTTGGCTGTTTAAACTACAATTCTGTGTACAGACTTGCCTGACTGTTACTATAATAAGTATTTTCCAGTTGCTGTAGAGCTGGAAAACATACACTTACAAGCACATCAGTTTTATGGTTTGTTTGTTCATGGCAATTACCGTGATGGTTTCCTGCTACAGTTTTGAAAGAACAGTGCCCTTATACCAACACCAAGAACATTATTATTATTGTATGTCAGTTCATAAGCCCTCATGTCTTCTGCTTGTATAAGAAGCATTGATTTAACTGAATACATACCAAGTATTCATTCCTGCCTCCTTAAAGTAGGTGAACTTAGAACCGTTGGGTGTTGGCCAAGCGGTAGTTGCACGGCTGCCGAGACAGTTTACTCGATTTCAGTGGCAACAGTGTTCGCTTTCTCACAGAGTTGTAGCAATGTTGTTTGAAGATGTTTAGCGAAGGACTGATTGAATTTGTCCCTCAGTGCAGAGACAGGCTCTATTAGGCGGTGGGTAACAGGGTCTGGGGACCAGTTAGAGAGATAAGAGAGGGAGCTGGCAGTGCAGTGTGGCCTCAGACCCAGAGCAGGAGTTTTGGGAATAAAGCTTTTGCAATAGCTGGTCCGGGGGTCAGGTAGACGCCCTCCCACTTTCTGGTTAAGCAACATTGAGCACCCAGAGCAGCAAAACACACTGTGGATGGATGGTGTGGATGAAGGTTGAACAAGGGGGGTAGAATGGAAGGAAAAAAGAGGTATCTGCTTCAACATCAGGCTAGAACAATGATTGTATCTCGAGCAAACTTTACTTAACCGTCTGTGTGAGTTTGGCATATCTGATTCAAGTTCTGTCAGTCATCAACTTGAAAATTGTTTGTGACAGTAACAAGCTGCCTAATCGCTTGATTGATGGATGGAAAGAAGGACGTTAGATTGTTCGATGGACACTTCCATGACAGTGAGATTGTGTTTTCAAAGTTAATCAGACTAAATTGACCGGCAGTTCCACTCTGCTTCTCTGCTATATTTCTATTTTTTTTCCTCCAAAGGCCTCCGTCATCAGTGACAACGTGTATTGCGGTTCTCTTTACTGTATGAAGTGGGTGCCGGTGACAGTTGGCTGTGTCAGTGTTTTATGTACCTTAAGTCTCTGTGTGTATCTGACTACCGCGGCCCTTTTCTCCAGGCCCTTGGCCCCTGGCCTCTATCTCCTGCTCTCTCTCACAGTAATGAAGCTTGCCTTTAAGGAACGGAGCGCAGGCAGCGAGGCATCACAGATTAGGTCAGTGGAACGGCTAGCGGGCTGAGCATGATGGATGAGGGCCAGAATGAGTTTCTGCCGTGCCTGTATTGTGAAATCTTTTCATTGTCACCGACGGGCCTATGAGAGTCTGATGAATAAGGGAGCAAGTGTCAGAAACGCCCTTCCACTGCTCCCCTTTCTACTCCTTCAGTATCTCCCTAAGCCGCCGCACTACAAGCCTTCTCATCCTGCCCTTTCTAACTGTCCACACGGTCAGTCACAGCAGTATTGATAAAAGTTATTGCTAAAAATAGGTCGGGTCAGTTGAGCCAAAGAAAGCGCTAATGAGAGAAAAATGGTACAGCCAATGGACTCTTGGAAAGCCTGTCAAACTGGGGGATGTTCTTTGCTGGTCTTTAAGTTCAAATTGTGCAAAACAAGTCTTTCTGCACTTTCACACTGTCTCTTCTCTCTTTTCCTCCCATGCGGATGGACCTCCTGCTTTCACAGAGCAAGAGCGAGAGGCAGCGAGGGGGTGGTGGTGGTGGTGGTGGTGTTGGTGGGGTGTCTTTATGGGAAACGTTTGTGACCAGCGTGACAGCTCTGCTTGATGGATGGGCCGCCTCCATCTGGTTGCAGTGCATGTAATAAATATCCATGCTCGTGTTTGACCTCTCTCACTTACCAGACACATCTTTCACTTTTGGGACATCCAAGGGGGACTCACAATTATGCTCTGCACTCTCCACTAGCCGGGGTGTCGGGGATAGCGGCTCTGTTTATGGGCCACAGCCCAAGGGCAAAGAGTCAAAAAAATAGATAGCTGTAAACAATGCTTCCACCGCCAGGAGAATTCTCCAGCATTCAATAACCTTTAACACCTCCTAAGCCCTCATCTCCCTGAGCTGGTTGCCTCTGCCCCAGAATGCACCGCAGCTCCGCGTAAACCGCCTCCATCTTTTGACCAGTGATTTAGCTCAGTGTCTAAGCACGGGTCGAAGGATCAAATGCCAGCGTTGGCACAAAACTTGCAAAAAAATGAAGAAGAAAAAAAAAAAGTGACAAAACAGAGGGGGGAAAAAAAAAAATCTGACCAAATGAAATCCAATTTGCCCTGCTGAATTCTCTGCTCTCTTGAAAAGATTTAATCATCTATCATATGGAGAAAGGTTATTGTTGAGGGCAACTGGATATGTGTTTGAGCTTCTCTAAGGTCACACTAGCCTAGTTACGCTCCCACCACTGTTTGCTAATACAGATCAAGGAAAAACACTTTTTCAATAGCCATTACTGCTCCTCTTTCTCTGCTCATATACAGCAGTTGGTGTGTTTGCCCTTAACGGTGACCCAGTGCATTAGGCTGGTCAGCTCTTCAGTAATAGAAACAGATAGGCACGCATTGGATTTTAATAAACCTGGATAATAATGAGGCTGAAAAGCTGAGTGAATTGTAAAGCAGAAGGCTAATGAAGTGCCTATGTGGGCAGTATGTGAGAAATAACCTATAACCTATTAAGAAACAGCCTAACTCCCTCTGCCTGAGTCATAGCCCTGATTGAATTAGTGCACTCTTTAATTACTGAGCATCTAAGATGGGAGCTCTGAATCTAATTGAACTTTTTCATGCTTGCTGCACCCCAGCCAAACAATTTGTTCTGTAAAAAAATTGAATTAACAGTCTCACTTTGTCTCCCCCTTTTTTTTTTTTTTTTTGCATTGATTTTTATAACATTAAGACCGTCTCAGGAATTTCCAGGCCGTAAAGAATCAAATCGCACCGCATTATTCACAATAACGCATATGTTATAATCGCAGGGAGAACTTACTTAAAATTCAATCCACTTTGGCATCATTATCATGTATCAACATAATAAATGAGCCCTTCAGAGCATGGTAATTATAATTTGATAAATCATCAGCAGAAAATTAACTGGATGTCAAAACATTCATTGGAAAGGGTGATGAATGGAGGATGATTGTGGTGATGAATTGTGTTAATCTGCGCAGTATGAAGCCAGCGAAATGGCTAAGCAGCCCAAGATGGATGGGCCATAGAAGCTGCAAGGTCAGGACACACAACTGCAGAATGGAGGGAAGGAAAAATAGGAGGGAATGAAACGGGGAGAAAAGAAAGAAGGACTCTCTCTCTTTTCCTCTCTACTCATCTGTCTTCTCGCCACAGCAGTTCTTTATGCTGGGCTTCAGGCATTGGGCTTGACAGCGAATTTGACCCTTTAGTCTGTTTTTGTAAAGATACTTTTACCAAAAAACGAGGAAGGTGATGGGGATGATGATTATGGCTGGGAGATGTGACCAAAAACGTCATGGTGAAATACACATTTTGTTCTTATTGGTCGATATTAGTAATTATCACAATGTGTATTTAATATCAATAATGAGGCAGGAAGTGCGTTCAAGGTGATACACTTCAAAGATACACAGTGTTGTGGTGAGTGAAGGTAAAGGTAGTTTACAAGAAAACTATGTCATGAATGGAATTAAATCCTGAATAAGTCAAGTTTGTTATAGTTCTATCTGTCCATAGTATCCTGCGCAACCAAAATGCTCCAACATTTGTGTATCAACAACTACATTAATGGATCAAGATCACAGGGGTTATTGCACAATCGTACTCTGTGTTTCCTCTAGGATTTTTTTTCAGCAGCGGGGTCAGCAGGCTCTCCGGGAGCCATGGCGACGTAAACAAATGACACTTGACATGCAGATTTACTTTTACAACCTATTTATTGAATGGCCTGTTGAAAATGGCTTTTAAAATGAAAAATTAAAAGAATAAAAAAATAAAACAATAAAATTAAATAAATAAAAATAAAAACCATAAATAATAATTTCCTGATGGGGCTGTAGAATCAGTAGCAAAGTTTGCACCCAGGCTCAGAACAATTACGTTTCTGGGTTTTTCATAGAAGAGCGCTTATGGAAATTCTCCAAGAGGTGGACGTTGATGCTCAGCAGCATCCAGGCTGCAAGCTGATCACCTGCAGCCTGTTTCTGTAGTCAGTCTTAACCTATAAATAAGCAATAATCAGATTGTTTCTCTCAATTTGCTACACCGTAATCATTTAAAAATTGTTTCTAGTTTGTGTCTGGTGATATATTAAATGTCTGCTGCTGTCCACTGCTCCTCCCTGTCTAATGTTACTGGTCTTATACAATTACATAAAACATTAACGTTGCATCATTTACACTCACATCACATCTGATTACAGTGTGAACACTATTTTTTACCTGACCATC
>NW_007579086.1:0-75201 GCF_000690725.1 Stegastes partitus | reverse complement strand
ATGCTGTTTCAAGATGTGTAGTTGCTTGTAGCCTAACAAAGAATTAGGAAACACATTTTTGAGAAGCAGTCAGAATAGATTAGTACAGTTAGTTTTCGTATTAGCATTTGTATAACACATTAACTATACTTGTGCATGAAGGCTAAAAATGGAAAATCTTCTAAGCGGACCAAATTGTTTTTGTGTATTGCTATTTCATATTTAGCTAAATAAAGCCGTGCTAAATTTGTATTGTGTTTATTCCATATTGTGTCTTCTTATGATAGCACATTTCCATTAGAAGGATGCTGAGCTTCTTTCCAGCGGGTTACATTGGAAGAGCCCTCACTGATGATAATGAAGGCTATTTCTACAAATAACAGTAATTACACATCACCCGCTTTTGAAATGTGACAAAGCAGACAATGTTGCTTTTATTGAATTCATTATGTTGACATGCACTACATCCTTTTCATTTATCTGCCGTTCGTTCTGGTCCGGGCGAACGTGTAAAAACTGACAACTATGCAGAATTTTTTGTTTTCTCCATTTGTGGCTTTAGATGAGTGTTTTCTGTGCTTTTTTTTTTTTATCCCCCCCCCACATACATACCTGACCTTAGGAGGAAGTATGTATCTCCACTGCTAAGTCTTGCACTGTTGTTAAAGTGGCTTCACCACATAGGGATCAAAAGTAAACCCCCCCACCCTCCTCTCTCCCTTCACATCCTGTGTCATTTCTAGCTGGGAAGTATTAATCTCATACGGAGCTTCAGACACCTCTTATCTGGCTGGCAGGTTGACATGTAAGGGGATATTTCGTCTTGATTCCAGCAATGAATGCGGCACACAGGCTATCACTTGGCCCACGCTGCATATGGAAGAGGAAAAAATCACACCTTTTCTTTCAGTGACTTCCATTTTCATTTGTGGCTCCCTCCGCTCACTCTTTCCCTGTCTCTCTCTTTTTTCCCCTCTCTCCTGGAAATTATCACCAGCCATGTCAGGAGCCCTGTCGGATGGATGGAGGTGGGGGGGGGAGAAATGTGTCACACTGCCTCTTAAGTTTCTGATTGTCTAAATGACACAGAATCTCATCATACAGCTGTCTCCCTTTCTGACACTACAATTACCCATAATTCCCTCTGTCATTCACTGTCTCAAGGTTAGTATTTTATATCTTGAACAGAGGGCAAGGACATTTACATTTGGAGGATGAAATAAAAAAAAAAAAAAAAAAACACAGGACTGGAGAAACACAAAGTTTTGTTGGGCTTCTATGTGTTGAAAGCCTTTTTAAAGTGGCCGCATGTGTGGGTTTTCTATGGTTATTCGTTCTTGATTTTTGGAGAATTAAAGCCCTTTAAAAAAATGATCTACGGTGTAACTTAAAACACATATTGTAAATTACCTTTCCCCATTATCTTAATGACTGGTAATGACCAAGCTCCTTGTTCCAGCCGACGCCATTAATCAGCCGCAGTCACCAAAATAATATTCGTTGATACTACCCATCAGAAAGTGGGTGTAGTCTGTCCCTCTTGACAAAGTGTGCTCAGTGAAAATGGTCCATTATCATGCCACGTTTTACTCCATCATCTCTGATATTCTTCTATGGTCTCTGGGTTAAACAGTACATCTTCCCATCCTTTTTACCCCATCCCTCGAGTAAAGTGTTCTTCAAAGGTATATATTTCATTGCAAGATGACAGCCTTGACACCATAATTGACCTGAGAGCTTCCATCTTACTCTTTGGAAATTCTCTGTTGTAATGTGTGTCAACTAGATAAAATGATTCCCATCTCCACTTTTCTGTGGATTTCCATTTGCAAAGACAGCTGACTGACTGACTGGCAGAGGCTCCATTATCGTTCTGTTTGAATGTCTGCGACTGGGGCGTCGGGTGCCGGCGAGAGGGCAACCATTGTTTAAAACGCGTAAACCCTATACATTAGTTGAGCCTTTGCACGGTTTAAGTAGTTTGTGGTAATGTTGGGACTTGATATTCTTTGTGAATGACGCTTTGCCTCGTCTGACAGATCGCCTGGTCTGACTGTCAATGTGTCATGGTTTCATGGAGGTAAAATTGGTTTTAAGCTTTTATTAAATTCACTAATGACTTCCATAATGTTCATATTATTAAACTGGAAATTATCAGGAATGGGAAAGCAATGTACATTTTCACCTCTGAGGGTTTTTTTCCCTCAGCTTGCTGGTGTTATTAGTGCATTACTGAACATTAAGACAAGATTTTATCATTTTGTGTTGTACTTATAACAGAATATTGACTGAAATGAGATCTCATAAATATACAGAACAACGTCTTTTGTTGCATATGTACACACGCTGTATAGTAATTAGACTATTACAAGCATTTAACTGGTTTCAAACTCATTTAATTCATTCCTCATAAATGCTAGATTGCATTCTTACTTGTCTTTTTTTTGCATCTGTTTCCCCTCATTCTGTGTGTCTATCACATTCATCATGTCACTTCCACTTCTACCAAATCCACTATGAAAAAGAAAGACCCCTGAAAACCTTTCTTTTTTAGTAAAAAAGACAAGCACTGTTTCCCTCTTGTTCCTTTTTTCCTTCTTTTTTTTTTTTATTTTTGCTTCATTTTCACATGTGGCTATAAAAAGACATGCTCTGTTTTTGTATGCCATGTCATATTATTAAGTTTCACGCTTGCTCCATGAACCTGAGACATATTTTCTGCTTTCCCTCTGGCTAATTGGGAGATTGTTAGGACTGTCTCTATCCAGAGCCTGATGCCCCCAAATGTGTCAATGTGCTGGTATGTTGCTGCTAGACTGCATGTCTTCTTGTCAGTTTGGGGCATGTTTTTTCTCTGCGGTTCGTTATTAGATTAATTAACACTGTATTGACAAACTGTAAAGGGATTGTGTGATCTTTTCTCACCTTTAGAGACACCCTTTTCTTCTTGCATTTCCGATCAAAATAATAATGAAACGTAGGCTCTCTTTAAGGTGCTCTATTGAAAGTGAGAGGTAAACCCAAAGTCTCTTTTTATTAAACTTTTTTTTTTATTATTAGCACAGTGTACTGTTGTGTTGAACAAATGTGACCCATGTGTTTATTTTCCCTTTGTCCAAGCTTACAAAGTAGAGGCCGGCTTTATGTGCCCGAGTAAAAAGGTTTCAGGGGAAGCGGCACTTTTTGGGGGGTAAAGCTGGGAGGCTAAAACAAGCTTTAAAGAGGGTCCAGTCCTGCTCAGGTTCACTGGTAAGCCTGTTGGACATCCGGCTTTGTTCCTCACATAGACTCCTTATCAGTGGCCTGATGCGGTTGTCCCCTCGCATGTTCCTCTTGTACCTCAGCTGGGCCAATTCGATGGCCTAAGTGCTCAAATTGAGCCATTTTGTCTCACTTTGAAACAAACTAGGACCTATTATATGAGTGTGTGTGTTTTTTTTTTTTTTTTAATTCATACCCCTCCTCCTTGTCTCCCTTCCACGTTGGCCTTGGTCTATGTAGGTTGTCAATGCCCCCTGCCTTTCTCTGCTCTTAAGTTTGAAGCTCTAGCTTTGTGAGGGGTCAGTGTTTCCACTCCAGCAGTGTCAACTTCAATCTGGGGCGATTTGGTGTGAAATGTGTTCCATGGTGTGGGGGCTTGCAGGTCAAAGCCCCAGTAATTGATGTTGCTTATTCATCTGCTTTTCCTTGTCTACTCTCACCACAGCACAGCAGCCGTTTTTGTTTGTCTAAATTGTTTGAAGATTTACTGTAGGTCTTAGGGCTCTGAGAAGCATTCCCCTGCTGCACTTTGTCTGTGTTCCTACCTAGCAGGGGGTTCAGCACTGGGACACACAATGGTGCCTGCACAAAAGAGGCTTTCCCCAACACAAGGCCTGGAGGACATCGCATAGCATGATACTGAGCACTGGGGGACACACAATGGCGGAGGCACAAAGGAGGCTTCTCTTAAGACAGGACTCAGAGGACATCTAGCATGACAAGCAGGGCAGCTCTCACTGTAATTAGCCATGGAACCAGCCTGGCCAATGGCCTTATGAGATCAGTGAACTATCTGTAAACAGTACTAAAAAAAACTGAAAGGAGAGAAAGAAGCTTATTGGCAGGATTTTGGTCTTGTGATGCAGCAAACTTAAGAAAAATGAGCTGAATATACGGTGTTGCAATAGATAAGACAGCCATGTTTGGAAACCAATACAGCCCACTGGCTGGATCTCTCCTCCTCAGAAACACTACCTGCTCGCTGAAGTGCCGGATGAAATGCTGGATCTGTTTAACCACAAAGAAGAACATAATGACGGAGCCACGTTTAATCTGGCCCTCTAGCATGTCAGGCGACTGCATGGGTGGTATGTCCTCCAGGGCCTTTGAAGAGGGGCGATTTAGAGAAGAGATTTGGATCATTACACAATAAAGAACACTTCATAAGTACCGAAGTGAGTTGGAGAAATGACGGTTAATGATGTTGACAGCAATTCACCTCTGCTGAATTACAGAAAGATTTGACTCAACTTGCCTTCTTTAATGAGCCTCACTCTGTAAAGGTAATGGGCCAGCGGTAAGACACAGAGAGAGGCGACGAGGGGAGACAGTGTGGAGAAAGTGAGAGAGAGAGAGAGTCAGGGATTTATTCTCTTTTTTTTTTTTTTCTGCCGCCCATGGTTTACACAGGGCAGATAGGCTGCACATGCCTCAGAATGGACAGAAAAAAGTAAAGAGAAATCAGTAGTGCAACAAGGTTGTTTGACCCCGATTGTTAAAGTTGAGTTTCCAACGTGTGCCTGTGGATCATGAGGTCTTGTGTTGTAGCTTAACCAGTCCATGCTATACATACAGTAAATGCAAAATATGTATGTAGCTTTCAAATATTCTGTGATACGATAAATATTCAAACTCACACACACGGTAAAGTTTTCTTTATAATGTGACGGGTTTTCTACAAATAAGCATCCATCATTAACTATAATTTCTTTGGAAGTCTGTCTTCTTAATGTTATTCTATTTTATCAGAAAAGCCTATTTACATATTGCCAGAGCAAAGACGCTGATTCTGGCCTACAGCTTGTTTGCTGTTTCTAATCTTTGCGTGTTTACATGCAACTTTGTGACAAAAACCTTAACTGACAGTGCGACAGTTGATTTGCAGTTCTATTTTTTTTTTCCCCACATCTGACTGTCATCCCATCAAAGTAACATATCTGTCGGTGTCTTTGAGTGTTTCACGCTGAATGATAAATATGTACATCCAAACTGGGATTCAGTGCCAATTATGCATCGACAGAGATGTCACAGAGAATGTAGCATTTAAATTAAAATGATGGCATTCAATTTCAAACTGCCTTGTGCGGTGACATGTTCTATTATCTCCTCGCATGGTGTAAGACAAGGCAAAAACAACAACGATAAAAGAAGGAACTATCCCAAAGGTCAAATCAATAACTTTGTTGTTTCTCAGGTTTTTTTTCTTGTTGGCACACCTCCATGTCAATCATGAAGCCTATTAATAGGTTTGTAGAAACGAAACGTACTTCTGGCTTTTATTGTTACACTCAACTTCCTCGTTAAGGCCTTGAAAACCTTCCAGCCTCCAGTAAACGCTGCTGTAAACCTCACCAGGAAAATCTGATAGTTGGCATAAATTAACTCTAGTTATATGGATTTCTTTATGAGGAATTTACAATAGCAATCTGATCATGTTACATTGTGCATGGGAGCGCAGCAAGCTCTGTATCACATGAAAAAGAAATACAAGGCTTTATACTTTAATTGGCAGGAATACTTGTCTAATTATCACTTTTCTGCTTGCTCTCCATGCTGAGATTATGTAATTATCTTTTTGAAACACTGTGGAACGACGTTGCTTTTTTTGTGTGTCATTTCTGAGACGCTGCTGTACCTGACACTCAGCAAGCCACTTAATAATATGCTAGAAAGGCAGCTAATTATATCATAATAATGGCGTGATGAAAGCAATAAGGCAGGCCCGGTGAATGAGTGATGGCACTGTTAGGCTGCTCGACTTGTATCTTTATCTCAAATTATTGGAATCCCACTAAACGGCAAGATCTTTAATTACTTATGTGTTTATTCATTAAGCCACGAGAATTTGGGTTCTTTGTATTTGTTATCATTATGCAAATCGCAGCCTATGCTAAATGATAGGTTTCTCCGCAGTGATATTTTCAACAAATTGAATCCCTTATCAAGTTAATTACTCCATGTTTACAAGCCCCCCCCTAAGCTTGGATCCCCCAATTAAAGACTACACCTGTTCCACGTGTGGGATTTGTATTTGTTACATGTGTCATTACATGTTCTCCAGCAGAGCATAGGTTTGTCAGGGGGGAAGAACCACTACTTAGACCCCTCACTGGGCTCCCAGACTTCATCCGGCTCCAACAAGCGTTTGGTGTTGTCTAGTTACAGGATTCTTTACAGCAAAGAGGCAGGAACACAGCTGACACACACACATCCGCAGGACCCGGGGAGGGGGTAGATGGGTAATCTGACGGAGGGCGAGCCCGAGCACCAGCAGCGGCAGCATCAACAGCAGCCGTAGACTGCTTTCGAAACTTTTTAATTAGCACTAATTACCTTTGCAGGAAAATGTTGAGGCTTGAAAGGATTTGTGTCAGCAAGTGGGAGATCAAAGATTGTGGTGCTGTGCATTTTAATCTGAACACTGAGGGGTAATAGGGAGCTGTTTGTGTGTTGGAGAGAGGGGTGAGAGGAGGGAAAGCATCCCAGGTGGTACTTGAGTAGTCTACCTCTAGTAATGCTGTCTACCAATCACACCGCGGGTCCCGTCACATTAGAAAATTTCCCACTAATATAAAGAAATTAACGGTTTTTTTTTTCTAATTTTTTTTTTTTTATTATTATCATTGTTGAATTGAATTACGGCTTCCCCACACTTTGTTCATTTCCTCCTTTATCTGTGTGCATTGCATTCCTCAGTGTCAGCATGTGCACACGCGTGTGATTTTGTGTGCACCGCTTCATCAGACTGACAGGCTTTTCATAGAGGTGGTTTTTAATGCATGCCTGGACATCACTGTGGCAGGGTCATCCATCAGACATCAAGACAACATCGATCATTTGCCATGAAGAGCGCGCGGGGTAGTGATTATTTGCTATTAGGTGGATGCTGAGGCATACAAATGGCTGGCAGTTGACAGTTGAACTCACTCTAACGTAATGCGGGATGGCTCCCCCTCTCAGGGAAATGTTGACAAGCACTGAGCCTGAACACTGTAATGATAGAGTGTACAGGCAGACAGGGGCACTGAGGGATTCTTCCTCACAGATTGCTGCATCTATTATTTAATGTTTTTTTTTTTTCTTTTCTTTTTTAAATTTTATCACAAGTACATGAGTTCATTTCCAGCTACATGCTCTTTATGCGACGTATTTGCATTCTTTTACTCGTGGAAAAGTCAGTGTTTATTGTGCGGCGTACTTATTGCAATATGCTTTGGCTGATTGATCCTGTCATGGTAGTTTTATGGTTTTATGTACACTTAAAGATGTTCGAGCCTATGTAGCATGCATGAGAGATCGTGGGCGCTTGTTTGTTTCGCATTGATGTCCTCGCTGACTGAGATGCCATCGGTGAATTGATTTTCAGCTCCTGTTCACTGAGAGAGGGTGGGTGTTTGTCATGTGGATAGACAACTAATCTTTCAATACAAACATTCACAAGACACATGGCCGTACTGTGAGCACAGTCCAGGCACTGTGAGAAGGGAAGTGTTGTATAGGCTATGATGATTTATTTCGCAGCGATGATGTATTTCACAGTGTACAATTTGGTGTTGTACATGGGAAGCAGCTGTCATTCTGTCTGGCCGTGTAACAAACCCTCACTTGCTGAAACTTGAACAGAGACATGCACCTTTTTTGCACCGATCTCTCAATTTCTTCCTTCGCTGGGAAATAGGTGACTCTCTGCTACCTCTCAATTAGGTCATTGTTAGAGCTTAGACTTCATCCTGGGCCAAACTGGGGTCAAGCAAGGCTTATGAGGTTGGACCTGACAGGAATGTCTGTCATGTCCTTATCCCCTGGCCAGGGTTGGTCCAGGGTCATTAATCAGACAGGGATTTGAGGTGCAAGGGGAAGCATGAGGCCAGGTGATGCTGACCTCAGTACAGTGGCTTTGATTTTGTCTGGCCCTGGCTCTTTACGAGTGTGTGTGTGTGTGTGTCAGGGTGTGTGAATTGACAGGATCGGTCCTTGTCTGATTCACAGTGCTCTCAGCCCCTCTGCCAGCGCTAATGACATTGAGAGAGAATATTAACCTCACACACTCAGCAGGAATATCCACAGGGGTAGTCTATAACTCAGACACTGCAGGATCCACAGTGATAGTATCATTCAAATCCACAGAAGTCCGTGGTGTATACATTTTCAGCGATTGAATCTGCACTTCTCGCGTAATAACCTCATGTAGAATGAAGTGATGAGCGGCGATGTTTAACTTCTTCGTCAACAAAGAACTTTGCTAATTATATTTCACAGATTTCCTCTCGCTTGAATTTGTTTATGCTCGATGAAAAGATTTTTGTTTTGCAAATGATGTAACCCTCTGTAAAGTTCAATCTGGCACGCCACTACCAATTGACAGCTTTGTAGCTGCTGATGCTTTTACACATAGGCTATCGGGAGCAAGCATAGTGCAATATTCAAACAGATTAAGAGTGAACCCACATAAAGAAGAGATTCGCTGGCGGCGCCAAATGTACTCTAATGATTTGCATTGCCATTAATAGTAATTTGCAGCTGCCTGGGAGGAGACGTGTAATCCCCTTTCCATGTGTGAATTGACATGCATTCAGGGAAGGCTATGTGTGTCCTGGATGTGTGATCTTTAAATGACTGCCACCTGAGGCTTGGCAATACAGAGGGAGGAGTGCCACACTGAGCAGTGACTGTCTACATGTGAGCAAGATTTTTTTGGGAGGGAGGGGGAAGCTGTGGGGGGAGATAGAGACAGATAATGACAGTCTAATTTACCATCACCATCAGAGATGCATGTACAGAACGGCGCATAGGCCATAAACTGTAGCTGGAGGCAAGAGTGCTGGAACAGACCTGATCAGCACTGTGTGGAGGTGGTAGGAGGGATGTTGGGGGCTGAAGGGGTTGCAGGGCATTAATTTGCTTTACAGATAATGCCATCTTATTTATCACGAGCTAATCCTGATAGCGTTTTGATGCCGTATTTTGGTATTTTTGGATGTTTATTTGTGTTTTTTTGTTGTGGGTTAGAGTGATGAAATGCAGCTGTGCTGAACTAATGGAGATTTAGTGTATTAATAGGTCACATATTTTTCTGATATTGTCACAGAATTGAATGTGTGTTTTCATACTGTGCTTTCTCACACACAGCATCACTTCATCACACTATAAAAACATCAGGTCTAGTCATTTAGGCAAAAAATAGAGTGAAATACAAATGCTTCTTGTCATTGTATTGTTAGTTTAAAGACAAGATATAAACAGGATAAACACTCATAAAATGATATTTTCTTAAAATTTGTAGATTTTTAAATTTGCTTTATCTCAGTAGAAGATTGCTATGATTATTTTAAGGCTAGATTTGGGAATATGGGTAATTTAATGAGTTGTGCATTAGAAGAAAATACAGCAGGGTACAGAGTAGCAAGAACTGCCGGAATATTTCCTGACTGTTTAACGCAGAATAGCTCTCCAGTCTCTTTACTTCATCTCCAGCCAATCCTCCTCCATTCACCTTTCTTATTAAGTTTATTAAAGCCAGTCCACATACTGGATTTTTCAGGTCCACTTCCTTTTACCATTCATTACAGTACCTTATCCTGGCAGGCAATTTGAAGTGTGCTCTGAATAGTCCATTATGCACATATGAAGGCCATCACGGCCCCAGTATTGGTCAATTCATCAAACATTTATCTGTTGCCCTCTGAACAGGACGTCAGTATGCCTGTCACTCTGCAGCGCGGCCCTCCGTTTAGAATAACACTGCAGTGCTTTTCTACACTACTGTAACCTCTGAGAGGACATCAGCTCTTGAACTGCGGGATGCAGCTGTGAGGGCTCTCTGGCTTTTCATAGCGTGTGTGTGTGTGCTTTTTAATCTACATTAGACTCAGGAACTTTTTAAGTATTATAGCGCTAGCTGCAGGGATGTCGCCTCTCTGATCTCTATCACCGTAATAGGCAACGCTTTGAGGTTCTTTGGCATTATGGCTCTGTAACGTATAGCTTTAGCAAACTCCACATTTAACCTCTTCAGTGTTTCCAAAAAATTCCCAACAATGATTCATTTGGGCAACAGTTCCAAAAGCAGCAGACATAAGAAGGACGGCTGTGTAACACATGTAAAAGAGCCAAGGCTGCTGTTCTTCATTTTTCATGTGTTGCCTGAGGATATCCAACATGACACTTGTGCACACCATTGGCAGGAGTGACTGACATTTCAGCCAATAATGGTCGAGAGTTTTCTTCCCTCTGTTGTCAGCAGTGGTTTATCAATCACTATGTCTGCATCAGTATTAGTGTATTGATCTTGCAGGGCTTCTCTCCGGGTCAGTGTCTCCTCTCCAGCGTCCTTGTCTGGTTTTTTTCTACATCCTCTCCTGCTTCCTGTGCTGTGTTTCTACTCCAGCTAAATATTAGCCACTATATCTGCTCTCTGTGTTCAGTAGACTGGATCTTTGCAGATAATGGAGGTTTCAACACATACATGCACTACTTATGTAAGCTCCAAAGCACACAGACTGATGCACACAGGGCTGTATGATGTATGATGGTGGGCTTACACAGGCTAAGTGGTAGTCAAAGCGTAAAGACAGCCCGTGTGAAGTATTAGCTCTGACAATGAGGCTGATCATAATTATCTTAACAAGGAGAGGATTCATCGCCTCACCTCGTTAAAGCTACCGCTTCTCTCTCTCTGTCTGCCTCACTCTCCCTTCTGCTAGGCAGAGGTTTAAGAAAATGCAATTTGATCACACATTGCTGTAGAAATCTTATTTTTCCCAATAAGTACAGAGGTGATGCAATATGATGTGAGCAAATTATTATTTGTATAACTTATTCAAGAAAGGGGTTCGTTTTTTTTGAGTTGTACATGAGCATTAGTGTCAAGCAGTTTCATCACAATAGCAGAAATGTGAAACCTAAAGAAATGACATTTACCATTTCAGTGAAACTCTAGAATAAAGATTACTGAATGTTTTTATGATCGTGGTTATCACATACATTTCTAAAGCTGCGGGATTGAATGAAAATACATTACAGCATTGTAAAACTGTGTTTTTTATGTATATTTACCGTAAAATGTGTTTGTGTTTTGCCTGTGTTTGCCGTTTACCAAATAGCATTGGGACCGGAGTCAGTTATGCTCATTAGTTTTGTTAAAAGCAAAACCCTTTTTTTTTTTCTTCTCTCCCCCATTTTTTTTTTTTTTTAGGAGCCAAAGTACTTTAACTGCACTGCTTAAACTTTGTTAGTTTTCCAAGCCGCACATTAAAACAAGAAAGCTTATAAAAAGTAATGAAACCGAGTGTGGAAGTCTGCAGAGGGAGCACGGCAAACTGGAGAGTATTAGAAGTTCAATCCCTGCACTGTAGCTAATGCTGGATGGGACTCAGTGGCTCTCCCCTGGCTGTGAATTTAACTGATTAAATCAGCCAGTGCACGCAGTAGTGGTGACATGAAAACAACAATTAATAAGGCTCCCCCCTGTGCCATGCGGCTCCCTTTAACCGAGCAGCTAATAACATAACCCACAGGACTGCAGCCCAACATACACACACACACACACACAGACTCATACGCTCATACACAGGTGGCAATAGTTCGTTAGGAGCCTCTGTTCACAGTAAATGAAATAACGCTTATCCAATGTGGTGCGGGATTGTGCCTAACTACACATTAACAAAGATTATACTCGCAGATTAATTGCACGTTGTACTGAATTCCCTGTCAGTGCAAACACAGCAACTGGGCTGGAAAAAAAATACAAATAGCATTTCTTGTTTGTTGCTTTAGAGCCAGAAGTCTAGTCATAAGTTCTAATATGGACTAACTAGAATTTGCAGCAGTAAATTGACCAGAATAAAGAATAAAATTAATTCTTCTATGTGAATTGTGTAATTTCCATCCGTGTACGCTGTAGCTGATAGGCCTCTTTGCTTTCGTAATTGAGAGTCCCACTGTGGTAAAAAAACACAAGCAAGACAGAGAATTTCATAAAACTGGCACATCTCTCCATTCATCCATCTTGCCAGTGCATTAATCAGACCCGATAAGAGGTTGTCAGCTAGCAGCTTTGCCAGCACACAGGCTAGGTGCTGTCAGCTGGTATCAAGTGTCTACGTGTGTGTGTGTGTGTGTTTGCAAAATGTTGATGTCTTAAAATAAGGCTGCTCCGTCTGCCTCATTCGCAAGTCAACAATGAATTTGCTGATTTGCTCTTTTCCACCCGAGAAGATAGTTGCAACACTTTGCTTTGTAGATCAAAGTTTGCTGGCGGTACGTCCGCCGTGTGTGCCTGTATGAGCTTTTGGATCGGCGACTACGTCAAAGTAAGCTGATTGAAAAGCACAAGAGAAACAAAACAGACAAGACTAAAGGTGTGTAATTAAAGTACACTTGTAGGGTGTCTAGTCAGTGACCATTCAGTCTTGATAGCTTCATAGTGTATTTTTTGTGCTGTACAATGTACTTCAGCTACTCATCTTTTTTTTATTACTTCATATTGCTTTGCCAGCATCTTTTCCGCAAATGTTGCTATATATTATACATTGCTCCCCAACACACTGTACACTGGTTCTTCCCATCCATATGCACAAATTGTGATCCGAGTTGGTGCACACAAGGCAATCATTGATACCAGACAGATCCAGGGAGGTGCAATAGTTCATTCAGACATCATGCATTCTCAGTTTGTCATATAGCAATGTGACATCATTCAATGAAATGTGTTTTTATATATTGTCAGAGTCATTTGTCTGCTGTTACTTTAAGCATACAATATTCAGAACGAAGGATTTTTGAAAATGTAGAGTTTGGAATAAATAAATAGTATAGTCAGACATGCTTAATAATTAAAAATCCCATGTTAAATTAACAATGCCTATTATGTGAACTGTAAGAGGTCTTGAGAAGTACACCGTCTGCGCTCTGTCAGATTGAATTGTTTTGAAGTCACCCAGGACACTTTAACATGGCACGCTGACAGTGTGAAGGATTAGACGACGCAACACATTGCCTTTGTGCGGCTTCTGCGACTTGAACTTTGCAGGGCCCCAACATTACTTCTAACACCACCCTCCGTCATTTTTATGCCTGTGTGAATGTGGGTATGTGTGTGTGTGAGAGACGGAAAGGAAAAGGAGTTGAGATGACCCTTCACCTCTCTTTGCAATGTGTCATAAAAAAAAAAGGAGCGGAAAGGCAACATGCTTCGCTTAAAAAAAAAAAATCCTTTGATGTTAAAATCCCAACACTAACCCCTATCATGGCACAGTTACAAAAAAAAAAAAAGTTTCCCGTCCATTCCGTCTGTGATTGTGAGTGTATTCCGGTTGCTCTGTGAAAATGATGGATGACAAGTTAAATTTGTGTCTGGGGAGTGAAGGTGAACTGTGACAGAGTGATTTGTCTTGGGAATGGAGGGTTAGGGTCAGGCGAAACTGGGCGCCTCAAGGCACAAGACATTGACAAATTCATCCTGCCCGCCGCATTTCTGAAGCCTTTTGTTTTGAATCCTGGCTACTCACAAGTGACCCCCATCCCTCATCCTGCCAGCCGCTGAAGGATGCCTCACCATGCCAGGGGAGCTCAGCACCACTAATTCTTGTCATTCACTTCTCTGACAGGCCCAGACCCATACTCTCCTGGCGTATGAAAGAGAGAGGCTGAAATATTTATTTCTGCACAATAACGGCTGACCAGATTTAGAGCCATAACAGTTTTCCTGTTTCCTTATCATTGCAGGTCACTGGCAGGCCTCAAAATGTTCACTGAGCTGGAAGAGCTGGTCGTCGACAACAATCTGCTTGGAAATGACCTCCAGTTGCCCAGGTTACCCAACCTCCACACCCTGACACTCAATAAGAACCAAATATCCTTTCAGAGGAAATCACTCACTCCCTCTCTTATTTTGATTTGCAGCCTACTATGCAGACATAAATTACAGGCATCAGTATCTGAATCAACAGTTTATCCTGCTTTCAGTCTTATGTCAATACAATCCTCTATTGTCTCAAAGTTTGTAATGCTGTGGCTTTGCAGAAAACACTGTGTTGCAAAAGAGAGGAGAAGAACTTGGCTGTCACTGAGCTCCACACAGGAGGAGTTTTTGAGCCACAGGGACCTCTAGTGGAATCAGATTTTACAGTCAGCATATCTTCTTTTTTTTTTAAAGAGAATAAAAAGTATTGGATTAAAACCGCATCCCAAGAATGAAAGATTATATATATGCAGTTTGTTTAGTGTTGGTTATATCTTTATGTATTAATTTATTTATTGGAGAAAAAAAATGTGGTTTTTTTGTTATATGTGTGTCCGATGCATTCTGCTTTATTACAGTTTCCCTGCATCAGGTATTTATTTAGTCGCTAACCACGCAAAAGCACGCTCACACTGTGATTATAACACTCCAGGCTTCTGCTTGCCATCCATTGTAAACAATCTTAAAACCAGAGCTCTGCACAGCACACCCTAAATTTAAGACACAGACACATTGCGAGGCTGTTTATGATCAGTCAGAGAAGTGTGAACTTCCCCTCGAAGCTTCAGAACAGGTTTAGCAATGTGTCCTGTTTTCCTCTGGTTATGCAGATCCTACCGGGTAACGATGCTCGCTCTCTCCCTCTCACACATTTTCACACACACACACACACACACACACACATGCACTTCCAGAGTCAACATTAAAACTGGGACTCCTTGAAGTGTGCATCTGGGACTGTGTGCTGAGTTTGGTTGTGAAGTGGTCGGCACATGCTAATAGGCCAATTATGTACATCCTGTCGTGGCACAGTGCCATTTTAAAGCTCGAGCACTGCATTAGTGCAGTTGTATTTTGACACTTTGGGGCTCAATTTTCCAAGTGAATGTATTAGTGATGAATGTGCCTGCTTAGAGGCTGTTTGTTTTTTCCACGTTTCGCAAAAGTTTTCCACAGCACAGCTCTGAGAAGCACGGACTGTTTGAACCACAGGGCATCCATCATTTTGTCACTGTTCTGCACCCGGCCACCTAGGAAATGAAAGAGATCGAGAGAAAGAGAGAGAGCAGGAGCCAAATTGTGTCACTACTTTATGCCAAAGCCTGCACCTTAAATTGCCCCTCTGTCTGCCCAGTCTCACAAAGCCACTGACTAGCCTCTTTGAGCACCTCGGTAAATTTGACAGTGACGTGTTTTAGTGCAGACAGGCCTGGGAGGGGCTGTGTGGGTAGTAAATGCTAATGTAATTAACAGCGCTAGGTCCTTGACATCCGCCCTTTGACACCTGACTGATATCGAGGCCCTGCTGGAACACTTGGCTGATGTGACCCCGTCACTCGAGTACCTAAGCCTGCTGGGAAACGAGGCTTGCCCCAACCAGCTGGTCAGCCCGGATAAGGACGAGGACGACTACCAGAGATACAGGTCCGTAACTACTTGTGATGACGCCACAATGATACAACTGGATGAACGTGTGGGTAGATGGATAAATAGATAATGTTCTGTGTGTGTGTTTACATTTTTATTCAGACAGTTTTGATGCTAGCCCATTCAGAGTGATAGCTTTTTATAAGTAATGGATTTGGAGATGTTCCTTTTCTTTAACAACCAGCTCCTGCATTTCATAAGCAGACTGCGGATTCAACCACATCACTCTAAAAGCTTTGTCAACTGGCCCCTCTACACTCCAGTTTGCAAAATGGATTTCATGTGTGACTAGTCACCACCACAAATGAGTGTTTACTACCCTGCCTTACCAGAGCAGATGATGCATTAAACATCAAGCCCGGCCTCAAGCCATGCAATATGACCACCATTTGTCAGGGTCCTTTACATGAAATGCGATAAAAGGCGAAAAGCATACTCTCTTTTGTCTGTTTTAGCCCTAAGTGCTTGTTTCTGACTCTGTGTTGCCTATTAATCATTTACCACCCATGCCTTTCTTGAATAATCTTTCTTCTCCCTTTTTGTCTCCCTTTCTCCCCCCCCTCCCTCCTCCTCGCTCTTACTTTCCCTCCCCTTCTCCCCTTTTCTCTCCTTCTCCCCCCCTTTCCCCTCTTCTCGCATGCTTATCTTACTGGTGAGGAAAGCTGTTCTGTTTTGACTGACAACGTCTACGGTCCTGTAATGTAATATTCATAATGTGTCACATAGTAAAACATCAATTTGAGCGTGATGCAGATTTCATGTCTGACAAGGTTAGGCTGTATGCAGGTCGTGACAGCACTGGCCTTGGGCAATAAATACCCAGCCCAATGCCTCAGGAGCTTTCGGTCTCTCAAGTGAAATACCCTGGTGCACTGCATCGGTGCCCCAATTAGTGCAGTGACATAGAAATATAGTATTTATTCACACAGTATTGTGTAGTCTGCAGGGAGGTTAAATGTTGTCCCCTTCTTTGATGACTATGTGCTCAGTGGCCATTCGTAGTATTACAATAACACAAGAGTTCAACCTCGTAATATTATGTATTCAATATGGTTGCTGATTATGCAGCTCAAGACACCCACTCCTCATAAGGCTGTCTGGAGATGTTGTGACAATACATGCAACTTGAGCTGTTTTTCTCTTCGCCTCAGTGAATGAATTTTTGTGTGACATTTTAACCTCTTATCTTGTGGAAACTTATCAGTTTGTCCAATCTCCTGTTGTGGCAGATCAAAGAGGAGCCTAAGGTGCCTCAACCACCAGCTGTACTTTGTGTTTGCTTAACCCTTTCTTTTTTTTTTTCTTTTTGCTGTTTGCCATCAATGCAGCTGCATAGAAATTAATCACAGTGGTTAGAAACATTCTTTTTTTATGTCGCTGTACGTAGCAGTAATGCTAAGTATAGTAATTGCCGGGTTACACCGAAATGTGCAGTGTAACTAGTAACTACAGCTGTCACAGTGTTCACTACTTACTGAGGCATTTAAATGGTTCCGAGAGAAAAATTACACAACTGTGTACTACAACTTTGCATTAAAAAAAAATGTATTCAATTGAACTACTTTCAAATAACTACTATTAATCATTTGTGAAACGTTGCCTCATCCACCTCCCACTGTAGCTACATCCACACTTATACGTTTTCATATTAACCCTTTATAGGGCACTGCTTGGAATACTTGGAAAAATGAACATTTCAACCCTAGTGTGTTGTTGAAGGATATTTCAAGATATTTTAACTGTTGTGACGTTAAAAAAATAAATAAATGTTGCAAATCAAGATTAATAAAGTTGACATATATGGTAACTTGCCCGTCTACGGTTAAAAAGAACAAACTGCAAAATTCATTTATTTAGAAACATTTTAGTTTGAGGTAATGATACTTACACAACCAGTAACAAAGTATTCATAAAGTGCTTGGCAAGTTCATTTAGTAACATTTTTCTTGGGGTAGTGGTATTTGTGGCACTAATCTCAAAAAATAAATCAATGCAAACCAGTAACAAAGTGTTTAAAAAAGTGCCTGGAACGTTTGTTTAGTGACATTTGTTTGTAAGGTAGTGATATTAGCACTAACATGAGAACCTAATGTGCACATGGTTCTTCAACCTCAAGGAGAGGCACAGGGTGGACATATTGAATGTCCAAGGAAGTTACCAAATAAGGTCACTTGCCCCATAAAGGGTTAACACAAAATAATCTCAGGCTAAGCAAGTGTTTCAGCCCCGTTCCAGAAGTAATCACAATGCAAACGAACATGCCTGAATATAATTTCACATGAGCGTACCCGTATAGTGGGCAGGCATGCCAATGTAAACAGGATGTTGTATAAAATACCAGCGAGGAAGAACAGCAATGGCCGAAACTAAGACCAGAGATTTCCTTGACTGCACAACAGCTGCTAGCATATTCGCTGTAATTCGTTATCCACGCTGTAGTCAAGCCTGATATTTTTTGCTTTCTTTCCAGAAAACGCTCACATGATAGGAGCGTGATGAATCGGGGAACAACATGTAGTGAAAATTAAGGCCCGGACACAAAGCGAATATGGATTCGTGCGTCATCGTTTCCAAAAGTCTCCGTTTTAGAGGTCCTGATACGTCGGAGTAATGTGGGCTCTGGGCGTAAACACAGCAAATGTTACACCTATTACAATGAAAATGTATCAGTGTAGCCTAAGTGCAGATAAGGTCAGCCGAATAAGATTATAGCTGGAATTTATAGGCAAGATACATAAAATATAGACAATAAACTTTACTTCTTCCGTTTTTTTTTTCTGTAATTTGGACTTAGGGAGTTATCTGACGGAAATTCCTCTGGAAATTACGGATTCATGCTAACTAGCTATGTAATGAAATCATTTGCAGTTCCTGTTGTTAAAAAAAAAAACGTTCTTATTTTCTCTATTATTTGTATCAAATGAGTGGTTTGTCAAAAAAAAAAAATATTGGGAGACTATTAGAAATGATGGAACCTGAAAATCAGTTATTTATTTGAATTAAAATGGTTTTGATTTTAGTTTTGTTACAGAAAAACCACATCCAAGGACAACAAAAGTCATATTTGGTATTTGGTATTGCCTAAATAAAGTACACCCCGTCTTTTTCTTTCTCCCCAGTCAGCCCTTCCCACCACCACACCCCGCCCCGCCCTCCACCCTACCTCCTCCCTCCTGCCTCCGTTGCTTTCTTATCCTCCCTCTGTGGTGGGGTTGAATCATTAATATCCCCACTGGCTGACAGAGCCTTGTCATCTGCTCTGACCCTGTGATAGTAGGTTACCTATGGAGAATAACCTCTCTGCATGTCTCCCAAGGGCATCTTCACATTTCATCATGGAAATGCCCCGAACAAAGTCCTTTTACATGGAGGGAGACACAGGATGGGGATGAGGGGCCTCTTGGATTTGAGTGCTGGTGCTCTCATCAGAAAAAAAGGGGGTCCTTATTGGGGTTAGGAGCAGGTCATTCTACCGATCGTAACGTTCCAATAAGTAGGCGTTTAGGGCCACGTGATATCTGTAGTTTTGCTTTCCTCATCCAGTATGCGCTCTTTTTGCTTTCAAATTATGTTTTTCTTCCTTAATTTTTTTGCATGGAGATCTTTTCTATCCCATGTCAGTCCAAACATGATCCCACAGCCTCCTCCTTATTATCCTCAGGTGTTGAAAACTTGACACAGGCTTTGCCATCTCCCCTCATCGCCATCACCATCATCAATTTGTCACGGCTCTTTGCGCACAGGTCTTGTTTGTGCCCATATCCACCCCCCACCCCACCCCCCCTGTCCTTTCTCACCCTCCACTTAGGTGCTGCATGCGTGTCCTTTTTGGCTACCAGCTCAGCCCTGACATACTGGTTCCTCTATCCCTGCCTGCCTGTGAAAGGATCTGTTGTCATCTATGTATTCCAGCCATTATCTTTTGACGTTTCTCTCCCTCCCAATGAAAGACAGAGTGTGTCTGAAAGCTTAGAGAGATATCTGTGATGCTACCAGAATGACAGCTCTGGCAGACGGGTTGTATCTTCTTTCGTGCTATTTATATGTCATACTTTTTTTTTTTCTTTTTTCTTATCAGCTTTGAAGGTTATTACATACAAGAAAATATCACCATTAAATCTGCATCACCATTAAATCTCGGTAAACATGGCTTCTTTTCAAGTTTAGCTGATGCGTGCATTTACATATTAGAATTTGTGTCAGTTTGATTAGTGTATCACGGTTTACACACTTTCTCAGATTCTCTGTTTTGTCGCTGTTGTCAAGAAGCGACCCACGAGGAGGCCTTTCGAGGCGGCAGCGTTGCCACAGCTGAATTGTTTCCTTTCTCACAGGTACTTTGTTCTGTACAAGTTGCCCCAGCTGAAGTTTCTGGACACCAGGAAAGTAACCGGAAAAGAAGTGATAGAGGCGCAGGCGAGAGGAGCGTTCATGAAAGTGGTCAAACCCAAGTCAGAAGCTGTAAGTTAAGCTCTGTTGTTCTTTTTTTTCTGACACTGTTTTAAGTAGTAGTCCCTCTGATGTATTGAGTGGATTTGTCCCATTCATCCCTTTCCTCCCTTTTCCATTCTTCTCCTTGATCCTTCCTTTCTTCCTGTGCATGCTTGACTGTCAGTCTCCCTTTGCAGAGGTCCTACTACTGTGGCCCTTTGAAAAGACTCTGTCTTTCCTACGGCTTAAAGTGTACATGTGTGTTGTGCGTCGGTGCGTGTGTGTAAATGTGTGTGACCACGGCCCTGACCTGATTCCGTATGCATGAGCCCAGATCAAAGACGACGGGCGGCTGTCCAGTCGCACTTGTGTCGCCCAGTGTGACATGGCTGGCGATTGGAGTGACAGCTCACGTACACGGCACGCACAATCGCTTAATTATCTCAAACCCCGTGCATTTATTCTTCCCCGTCTTGTTTTTGGGCCTACGTAGACTAATTACAGTTCGGAGGCTTCATCAGTGTATCACCTCTTTTCATCCCTTTTTTTTTAATCCCCTTATTCCGCCCTCTTTTATAATGCAATATAAATGAACGTCTTTTGCCTATATTTGATTTCATGTAATTGTGAGGTCATGAAATATTTACTGTTTGGATCAGCTTAAGCTTTGCTGTTTCAAGGTCTCATGGGCTCTGACAGTGAGCCTGGGAGGTAAAAATGGATCCAGAGCGGCAAGAGCGAAGGCATCCAATGACAAATCAGAAGCATGTGAGTCGATGTCGGGTTTTAAAGTGCACAAGCAAAAACAAAATATTTATTGTTTCAGACAATCAGATAAGATAGTGTACTCTTTTGGTGTCAGTTCATGCTATGCTTTGTTCTTGATTCTTCATGCAAGTGGCAAGTGAGAAAGCAAAACATTGAAATAATTTAACCTCAGTCTGCCGTGGCTGGTAGATAGAGAAAAGTGGATTGAAAACACTGCTCATCCACTTTATATAAAAAGAAAATAAGGACCTCTACAATGCTTTTTGGCAGGGTAGAGTCACTTTTAAGATTTTATTTACATAGCTTGTCAGCGAAAAAGAAATGTTTGCCTTTGTCGCCACAGCCTTAGATGAAAGGAGAGATAATCACTGATTCTAGCTGACATGACGTGTGTGTTTTTGTGTCTTTGTGTCTTTGAACCTGCTGTATATGATTATTTATTCCCTATGCAAAGTAAAAGGTTACAGCTTTGATGAAAACGCGTCTGCCTAACACAGTATTTTGAGCGCCTGCACACGCTCCTGCTGTCCTATCCGCAGCTCCTTATTAGCAGCATTTGACTGAGTCTACACAATGGAGAGGATTTTTTTTTTTTTTTTGCCGGACATACTCAGCGTCGGGGTCGTGGGATGTCACGGTAGCATTTCCGTGACATTTGTTTTGAGTTAGATGAGACGTGATGTGTCAACTATCGCAGACTTGATGAGCCATGAGTACCTCCCGGCTCTAATTGTCCACATCATCAGAGTGATTGTAAGCTGACCAATAGTGCGGGCCACCAATTAGCGAAACGTCTGCAACAGAAGAGGAAAGTGGGGAGAGATGATGGCATAATTAGATATTTGTGTTTGCTTTTATGTCTGGTACAGCGGGGTGTTGCTCATAACAGTGGCTCATGGTACAGTGTCTGCCATTAGCTTCATTACAAAGGATGGTAATTAGCTGTCTCACTGTCGCTTCCACTACCATTTGAGTCTCAATTAGTGCAAGTATCGGAGGGAAAAAAAAAACGCTACGCCACAAATGTAATTTAAGACCTTCATTTCTGACATTTTTTTTTGACTTGAGGTGGATCCTTTTTCTCTTTGTGTTTAGTTACGTCTCCTATGTCACCTTATATGACAACTCGTCTTCCTACCGTGGATAAATTGAAACCATAGTAACAAGCAGAAACTGCAGCAGAGTTACAGTCGTACATGCCCACTCATGACAGCATAAATTTGAATAAAGAGCCCCTTCTCCATCAGATCATTCTCACTGCATGATGTATATATTGGAATAGTTTATGGGCTCGCTTTGAGAGAGACAGTGCTGAACTTTTGAGACCTCTCTTGAGTCATATTAGAGTGGAGTATGACCACAGCTTAAACTCCTTTTCAATCATGCCATTATGGCATGGCACTGAGCGACGCCACATGGTTCTGATAAAACAGTTATGGTCTTTAGCACAATCTGAACACCATAACTTTTCATACATTCCCAATGTTTTCCATGTTGCCTAAATTACAACCAGGCAGTCAACGGGCGGTTGTGTTCAGGAAAAGGCCGACGCATGTACCGATGATGAGACTTGCGAGCGCAGAATTCATTAAAAAAGCCTTAACGGTTCATGTATATTTTCATGTCACAACCTTCATTTCAGGGACACATTCTGACACAGAAGAAAACAAAGATTCGTGATCAAATGAAATGGCCGATTTTAATTGTGTATCTTGTGACCATTACGCTCTAAGTGGGTGACAATGAGTTGTGTCTAACTTGTCTGTTTCAGTGCCTTCAAGTAGCAGAGGGATAATTTTCACCTTTGGGCTTTTGTCAAATTGAATTTCTGCGTAAAGGACATGCATTTGGACAAAAACAGACAAAGATGAGGCAGAGAGGGAAATGTATAAATACCTGAAGTAAACAAAAAACACAGCAGGGACGATTGAAGTGTTTTCCCCAAAACCACAACACTAAGCAGAGTCAGAGTGGAAAAGCCTTGAGCCGTATTTTGGGAAATTGGGCGTGTTGGAATGCTATAATGTGATAATTCTCTTTGAGGACTTAGAGGTCATGGAATGAAATGGCGTTAAACCACGTAGAGCCATTTGGACTGCGTTGGGCTGCTTTCGGAAAATACATGTGGTACTTTTTGGCTCGGTTCCTCCACCTCCCTCCGCTCTGCCGTGGAGCCCACATTATGCTGTCGAGCCCTTGGGTTAAACTGGCCATGTCTATCAAAACACTGTGACAGCACATTCTGTTTTCAGATCCGAAGCACGGTTTAAAAAAAAAAAAAAAAAAAAGTGCGTAGCAAATTTAACTAGTAGAATAACATTTACTCTTTGCCACATGTTTAAGAGTGTTTCACAGTGAATGAAGTAACTCCATGGTCCCCCTCACTAAGCACAGCTTGGTAGCTACGTCAGCGGGTATAAATGTTCCTCGGATGTCACTTAGATTATGCCTGGATGAAGTATTTGACTTGATTTTCTAGCATGAACACAAGTTTTTCTTTTTTTTTTTTTCTTCCCCCCACATCCTTTTGCGTATAATGTAAAGCAGACTGCATTGCAGGGTGGCTTGAGCCAGTTCCTGGGTCCCATGAGTCTCCGCACACAGGGTAACGGTTCTTCAAGGGAATTGACAGTGACAGAGCCAGGAAAGTCCTCAAGTGGATCTTTTCAGTTCTGTTTTTTCTTCCCCAGACACTAACCTGTTTTACTCTGCAGCAGACAGCGGTTCATTTTAAGTTTGCACTGAAGGGAGCAGTCCAAATCTAAGATAGACTGCACGGGTTCAGAGCCATGATTGTGCATTATGTGATGCATGATTGTGGCTTTTTTTTTTTTTTGCAATGCAACTCTGGAAGGAGAGGAGGCATTTTGCTTTAGGTTGGTTGTTTTGCTTCCTCAAATGTACCCTGTAAAGTATGTTGCCACGTTCATCTCTGCGCTCCAGAGTTATGAGTTCCCCGAAGCTCTCAAACATAACAAACAGCATGCAATATAGCGCTTTGTGAATGTGCCTTCAGTGGGTTTGCTGAATCATTTTACTGAACAAATGTGTCCTCGGAGAAAACTCAAAGAATATGGTTCTCAACAGGGGAAGGGAATATAACCCAACAGATTGCTGTGGAAGCAAGTTTATTACCAGTCTTCACTCGCTGATAGATTCTGTATTTGCACCGGCTATTATACATACAGAACCCTGATTTGTCACCTTTCTTTCACGGCACATCCTTGAATCAATAATATACAGTAGGTTGTATAAGGACAACACTGCGGATTGAGTAGGAGTTGTGGGCAAAATAAAACCACACTAAGTGCCTGTCTGCTTTATGTTCAGACAAATAAACTCACTGACAGATTGTGATCTGCTTGCCTTCAAATTACGTTCTCTTCCCCATCTTACATAATGTCTTGTTATCTGTTAATTGCATCACTTGAGACACTGCTGTTCTCTGTCTTTTAATGATAACATATCCTAAATGTTAAAACAGCTGTTTATAATTGTTTGGACGTGTTTAGTTTGTATGATAGACGAAACACACTGCGTGTTTGTGTCAGACATTTCCAAGGAGCCACATGTTCATTCTCTTAGGTATGTGTATTTGCCTGTCAGTATCTGAGTGAGTGGTGAATGCCTCCATGTGAGTATTTCTCTGTTGCTGATTTCTAACTGCTGAAGTATGAGCGTGTCCAGAGTTTGGAGCGGCGCAACAAGCTCGATTCGGAGCGCTGGCAGCTTACATTGAGAGGTCATGCAGGGGTTATAAACCGGGAAAACAACTGCAATTAGAGGGAGTGACTCACACTGTCCACATAAATCATCCAGGGCCTGCATATCATAAACACACTGTAAAACTTTAAAGCACAATTAATTGTAAGCAAGAGTGCCAATATTGACTTACTGCCTCTTTCAAAGCCCGGAGACACGGGATACGTGACCCCGAGTGTCACGTCACTCTCCCAATGATAGATGCGTTCTTCATTTTTTTGGCGAAACGCGGAACATAAAAACAAACATGTGTTTTTGTAGGGGGCTTTTATGAGACACTGAAGTGGCCCCGTTGCATTAACTGATTTTCCTCTCCTTCTGCTGGCATCCAGTACAGAGAAGGAACGCCTCTGCGGCGAAGCATTTGTTGTCTCGGTGTCTCTTGTGTTTAACGGTGGAGTTTGAGGCCTGTCAGAAAACAGGCCAAGGCTGGGCAGCAATAATGAGACGTCTTCCTCTCCCATTTTGATCTAAAGTTTTCATAAACTTTGACAAATCATGTGATCGATCATGTAGCGTTTTTTTTTTCCCTTTTCCATCTGTAAAATGTGAGTCTGTTAAGTTTTTATGACTCTAATAATATTGAGAGCTTGGGATTGGCAAGCTGCAATGATTTTGCTTTTTAAACATACTTTCCTGAACAAAATGCGCTACATGCCTGTTTTTATAGTAATTTTAAACACAATCATTGTACGCTTAAAATTTGTTGACATAAAATCCTGCAACGTGATTCTTCCACTGCATGCCATGGAGTTCCTAAACTCCACAAAGGCAACAACATCATCGACTCCGAGGCATCTCTTCAATTAAACGTCTTATCAAATGATGCTTTTAGCTATTACATATTGCAGTGTCCCAGTGCATTGGCCTATCAGTTCAATCAGAGCTAAGCCTCCCTCTTGGTCCCTTTGGTGACAGGAAGATGCTGCTAGCCTAATGAGAGAGCTGGCTTAGGGTTTTGTGAGCTCAAGAAAACCCCCCATCTTTCTTTCTCACCCCTACCCCACTGGGCGGCTCCACAAAACAGTGCTAAACTTTAAATCTCTCGGAGAGATTGTTTATTTTTATGCCTGTCTGTTTTAGCCGGTGTTGACTGTGCACATTAATCACTTTTTCAGCACTTTATAGTTTACTTTCAAGTCGGTCGTCACGTGTCCCCCCTCTCGATACAGCTTGGCTTTAAATTGCGTTCAGATTTTTATCAGATAATTCAAGTAAAGCTGTTGTTGTTTATGACGTGCAGATGTTCGTATGCTATTTAAAAAGTTAATGAACTTTAGAGATTGACATCTGTGCTGGATGAGGTTGATAACGTGCATACGAAAGTGTCACATTTGTTTATAATTCACCACAGGGACCAAAGGGAAAGTTTTGGCTCATTAGTTAGAACCTGTAAATGTTTTTTTTTTTTTTAATATGCATAATCATCACGCATTGGACGTTCCCTCCCTCAGTGTGCTGAATCACTTGAGCTTTTAATCCATTATACCAGTTGCGTCTGCTCTCCGGTGCAGTGTTAATGGAGACGGAGTCTTCTTTCAGCGGCAGCGACTTTTCATGAGCGTGCAACAGAGGACAGAGCCAGAGCCCAAAGTCCCTCCAGTGAAGTTTGTGCTTACACAGGCCTTCTTTGTGGTTTTTAGAGCTTGTCAGACATGTCAAGCACAGGCTAGAAAAAGTATATTGTTTCCAGCCACTTGGATTCCTTTCCCCCTGACATCTGCCACTCTGCCGAGATGATAAATTCTTGCCTCATTAAGCGTGGGTGTGGGATTACAGACTGACAACACATTAATCACTGGGCTGGGTGGCAGCAGCCCCGCACCAGCTACAGGCATTGTTAACCAAACTTTTCTAATGTGTCACTCTCCTCCCTGACAGGCCATAATCAATCATCCTGATTGGCAGGGCTGATAGATTACACTATTTATACTTTGTGTAATGAAAGCTAGCGTTTCCACCTACTGTCATTGTCGAGACGATGATAGGCCACATCGTCCAGCTGAGTGGGAACGCATACAAAAAGAGAGAAAAGAGACGGGTAGGCAGACCATTTGCTGCATTGTGAACTTTAAAACAGACACTGTCGAGCTCCGCGGCGGGGTGGCATTGTGTGCGCGCCGGGGTTATTCTGCGAGTCCGCATTGTTCGCCCTGCGCGGCATAGCTTAAAGGCAGTTCTTTACACCATCAGTGAGTTATTGTCATGTTTTGTCGCTATCAGTGGCAGGCTGTGCTCTCGCAGGTAAAACTACGCTTTGTCTGTGTGGGATTTGGTTTCCCCGTGACCCTGTTGGTGAGGTGAGGTTTTGTTTCAAAGCCTTGTTTCTGACAGAAAAGGGAATGATTTACACACGTATAACAACAAAATGACAAGACACCATATACTGTATGTCTGTAATTATGAGTGTGCGCAGGTCAGAAGGATATTGGGTAATAGTTTTCCCTGTTTCCTTAGTATTAGCTTTAGAAGTCTGACATCGCTTTACAACCCTCCAGCAGATTTTTTTTTTTGCATGGGAACTGGATGAAATGACACACTGCTGGTAGCCTTCAAACATAATAAGGTTATGTTTCTTTTTGTTCATTTTCAGCCGTACGTCTTTGTCTGGCATTAGATATGTCCTCGGCACACCGAGAGAGGATATTGAATATGAGCTTTTATTTGAGAGGGTGCCAAGCATTTGGAGAAAAGAAAAGAAGAAGGGGGGGGGAAGAAAAAAAAAAGCAGTCCGTCATGTTTTTGACAGGCAGTAAATCTGAGACTTTTCTTATGAGGCGGTGTACTGTCAGGAAATTAGTTAACTAGACCATATTATGGAGAGCCAGGTAATTTACCCTCAGAGATGCAATCGCAAATAACTAGCAGGAGGCCGCATCCCTGACCTGACATTGCTTTGTGTATAATGCAAAGTCTAGTGACATGCTCAATGGGTTCTGTCAGCCGCAGGATTGAATTCTCTGCCTACTGCGTCTCAGTTTGGAGCACGCTGGTCAATTATTTCTGAGGCTGTCAGTGCATAGGGAGACACTGTTATTTAGTATGTGTTAACTTGGCATCATTAAGACACTCAACTGACAGAGAATAGCACACCTGAATGTTATTTATTTTGATTCCCCCGACAGGGGTAACCTTCAAACACGTTGACCTCCTCCTATTTTGCGTTTTGTGAAATCCCACTCGGTCCATTAGAAACAGGAGCTGTCGAGACAGTAGGGAATCAAATGACCGAGAGTCGTCTAATCTAACACAGTAATGTGCAAGAGAAGCTTCCATTTGTTTGGACAGATTGCTCTGATCACACGGTGGCAGTTGAGTGTCTATCCACGCTTGTGGAGTAGACATCGCTGTCCGCACGGAATCTGTAAAACACACGCTGAAATGTCATGTTATCATAGATCCGTGTTTTTTTTGCCCGCGAGCGCAGTATTGAACACCCAGGAATGGATGCTGTGGTTTCATGTTGCATGTTCCTTTTAAATGGTCCTTGAAACAGAAATACTGGCAATTTTAATTTCACTTTGTGTAAACAGCCAGATCTATAGCCGACACACATGACAACTTAAACACAGCTGACATCCTACAAAACAACAGCTAACAGGTATTTAAAGTTCTAAATGACATCTGATCATCTGAAACTCCACAGTCAGGACAGAGCAGACACGATGTTCTGACCCAAATCTTATTTTTCGGCCCAGTTGACTCGTCAGGTTTGAACATTACAAGTTTAAAATTTGAACTCTGTGGGAAAACGAATTATCAGTCTACACTGCCTCTCCACATCCTCCAACACCTCCACCACCAACCAACCCCGGTGATGAATGGGAAACCTGATCGAGTAAAGCCTCGGCATCAACCCTGTACAGCGGGATGACATGATTAGGAGGTGACAGCTTCTGTAACAACATCTCTGCATTTATCTTTTTCTGCTTTCTCTCTGTCTTTCACTCGCGGTGTCTCTCTCCCTCGCTGGCTGGCTCTCTCTCTCTCTCTGTCTGTCTGTCTCTTTCCTCTCAACAAGTCAGACTACTCTATAATTAATGTCCCTTAGGGCTATCCGCAGGTCAGGCAAGGGGGGTGCTGTTGAGACAGGTAGTCTTGACACCTCCAGCTTTGTAGCTTTATGCATGCGGGTGGGTAGACGGTTGAGGAGGGGCAGAAGAGGCCAATGATGAGGGCTGGAGCATGTTTAGGTTGGAGGCTAAGACGAGAGGAATACTGTAGGTTGAAGGAAGCCAGGCCTTGCTGTGTGACCTTTCCACCTGAGAGACAAAAAGGATGGTTTTTCACAGGATTAACCAGTCAAATCTGGTGCATTAAGAGCTTAGCTTGTCAGGAGACTCACATTCTGACTGACGGAGAGGGAACATACAGTTTCAATAATATTAGCGCCGCACACATTTAAACCTGAGGAAGGCACTTTAGGTTATGGGATAAATAGTTCAGGGGTGATTTATTGAGTGTAGGCGTTTGTTTTAAAGAGCACTGAGCTTGTAAAAAAAAAAAAAAGGCAAATAAATAAAAGCTTTATTGTATCTGGTCCAAATGTTCAACTAGTGCAAAGTCTCCCATTCTTGTGAATCACCTCTTTGTGGTGTGCTTCCGACAGACCACTCAGCACTTCTGCTCGTATATATAAGTTTGAAGTGTGCCCTCACGCCACGCACCTCTTATGTGCATCTTTACAAAATCTACTCACCACCTCCCGATCTGCATTTCGCAAACACAGCAGCCTCCTTTTCCTAACAATCGCTCTGTGAATAGCCACTCATCCCTGTGTTTTCTACTGGTGAAGAGCCTTTTTTTTTTTTTTTCTTACTTCTCAAGTTTTGAATAGGAGCAGAAAACGATGGGAGAGAGTTGGACAGAGGAAATTAAGTTGAGACAGAGGAGGAGAGGGAGACATGATTGTTTAGCGGTGGAAATATGTGAAAGAGTGTGGGCTGCCCAGGGTGCACCGGAGGTCAGCGCGGGGGCAGAGGGGTCAAGTGACACTCAGACGGCATTTTTCTGTCATTCATGGGAGTGTTGGGGAAGGCTGTGAAGGATTGGAATAGGGTTACAGGGCCACCGGTGGGCAGTGAAGTGGGTAAAGGTCCTCCGTGCTGCGATGTTTCAGTGTCACTAATCTGCAAAGAATGTGTCGTCGTCGCTTTGCGTTGCGTTGTTGTGATGAAAGTTTAGCAAGTGATTAAAGAACAACATCCGAATCCTTTGCATCCTAAAACAAAGATTTTTTTTTCTATCAACCTGGCATTTAAAAAAAAATTATAATTTTCAAGTCAAATTATTTGCATCTTTCAGTGTTTATCAAAGGCGTCGTAACCTCTGACAGCCTCGTTCGCTTTCTATTTGCAGCTGGCGCTGAGTTGCAATTTGACAGATTCGCGATGCCTCTTCCCAGAATAGGTCTGACTCCTACTGTTCTGTACCATACTTAAGCAACTGAATCAGAGCCAATGAGCTGTAAAGGTCCGTAATAAGATATCCTGTGAGATGTACTGTAAGTCATGATTAGCAACACATATTTTATTTCAAGGATAACTTCTCCAGGCAGTGTGGAACAAAGGTTTGTCATTTCATCAAGTCTGATTAAGCGAATACAGGAAGTGCTGCGATGTGGTTGGTGGGTGGCAAACGGAGCTATCCTGACAGACGATGGATCTCTATTTCTCTTTATTACTGTTTGTCTGTCTTCCCCGTTCTCTTTTACCTCAAAGTGATAAACTGCTCCCAGAAGTGCCAGAGATGTCCACAGTCTAACTGACAGCGCTGACCTTGTAGCGCCAACCCATTTTGTCCCGTTCCATAAGATCCGTCTTTTATCTTGTTAAAACCTACGACTGTAACCCGTGAGCCCCGGACATTTAATATGATATGATAATACGCATCCCCCGGGATCACCTGATACGCTGTATCCATGCAGCAGGCAGATGGGTAGGGCGCAAACGGGCATCACTTCCCAGCGTTTTGCCTGCCAACTGGCAACGTCCGTCATCAGACGTGTTCGGGGGTAATCCGAGAGGTGGGCCGAGCCGCGGCAGCTCCGACTTTCATCACACCTGTGCTAAAAGCGCAGCGAGGAGCGGCATGTCCATTCTATCTTTCCCCTCGCTGTAAGGGAATATTGAAACGGCAGCAGATCAGATGGGCTCACATCCTGTCAGACTCATCAGATTTCAGGACGACTGAGTGCTTTTGTCAGCTGAATTCCAGACATCTTCTTTCTTTCTCCGTCGAAGGGTTTTCAAAGATAATGTGTCTCAGGACTTGACCCCCCTCAAAACAACAGTATCATTGATACGGCGATGGCTCTAACTAATGCTAATGGCGTACGGTACATAATTCATGAGATGTCAGTTTGATCAAAATATGAAGTCTTAGCCTACAATCCGAACCAAACCAGCAGGGCAGAAAGAGGGAGACGACAAGTCTGACGCACCTTTCATGATGTCTCGGCTCGTCCTCTCATCTCCTCCAGCTTGTCTCTTAGTGCCCTCTGTCGCGGGTGTCATTCTTCCCCCCGACACCTGTCTGCCCTTCCCTCTTGTCTCACCGTCCCATCTCCTTCTCTGTGGGGTGGAACTGTTTGTTTTTCCGAGGTTTGTTTATGGGGGGAAGGAATACGCCGCTGCTCCAGGCCGCGTCTAGTCTTTCAGCTCATCACACAAAACATGACAGCCCTCCTTCTCTTTGGTGCTGAGATGAGCTGTTTCTCCTGTCCCCGTGGGGAGTCAAAAATTTTCTGCTTCACTCTCTCCTTCTTGAACTTCACTTCAAGACAGCGGATCGATATTGCGTGAGCGAGGCAAACGCTACCTGCTTTGGGCTGTCTACACAAACATTGTGTAATTTTTTCGCTGTGATGTGGTTTCAGGTTATATATCAGTTCACTCCAAAAGGAATTAATGTTTCATTGAATGTAGTTATTTGCGAGTACTTTTCCTCACATCTGCTGTCCTTGGATGGAAATTCAGTTTTAACTAACAGAGGCTGTATTATTTTTTTTGCGGGTGTTGGAAGCAAAAATGTACAAACTCTGGCACGAAATCCGAAATCATGAAACACTTGTCTATTTGCTGATGTTTTTATTTTTTTTTATTCATTAACACTACGTAATACAAATGTAATCTGCTCAGTTTGGACACTACAGCTTGTAATTACCGCAATCAAATTAAGTCCTAATTCTGTTAAACATGAGTAGTGAAAAGCCAGTAAATGGAAACAATATGAAATCAGACACTGACAACTTGTAGCTTGTAATTGTGCTGTTTTGCTGACACAGTGTAATTATGTTGCTTACTTTAGCAATGATGTATTAAACACTCAAGTGCTGCCATTTATAATATCGAAACGAAAGAGAAACTCAGTACGCTGAAAATAAAATCCAAATTCGGGGATGTTTTTTTTGTTTGTTTTTTATTGTAATCCTGTCACGGCTCCTCTCACAACCAAAGACCGTGATGCAGACAGAGGAAACTGGGGTTCATGGAAAACTGTTAATGCCAATAATCATACTGGGTGGTCGACCGCTGGCCTTCAAAGGCCTCCAGCACTCCACCCAGCAGGCTGGTTCCCAGTTTCACCTTTTTTTTTTTTTTTTCCCTTTTCTTCTTTCTTTCTTTTTTTTTTACTAGCTTCATGCTTTTTGCTTCTTTCTAGCATTTAGGTTTCTCTTTGGAGTATATCAGTACATCAGATAACCCCAAGGTATAACAGTAAAACCTTGAGTTCACACACATACTCAGGAGTTGTTTTTGAGTAGCTGGTGTGTGCGGCTTGTATGTATTTCATTTTCTTTTTTGTCTCTTACAGCGCGGAGTTAAGACTGAATCAGCTGTTCACACAATCTCTCTCTCACACACACACACGATACTCAGACGTGCACAAAAAGCTCAATTGCACAGTAGCAAACACACATTTTTTTTTTGCACACAAAAACACTCACACACCTAAAGAGGGGGCTGTGCCTCCGGGGGCCACGTCAGTTACCTGCTGACACACAGGCTAGTGATTGATGAGACGCCGGGGGCGCTGGAGTAGACTTTGTCAGCTGCTCATAATTTATACATCTTATCTCCATCAGAAGAAAAGACAGAGTGCCGCGTTGTGTATATGGAGATGAAAACACTGGGCTTGTTTAGGCAGCGGTGACAGGGTAGCTGCTAGCTGTTAGCCGCGGCGCAGAGTGAAAACTCAGATTGCGATCTGTTAGCTTTCTCACCAGGTCCCTCTGTGGCCAGAGCCTTCACTCTCTACCTGTGATGAATCCTCTGACTGTCAGTCATTTCCACTCACTTTCATTGCCTCTCTGCCTCTCTCTCTCATGTTTCCCACTCTCTCTTTGTGTCTCCCTTTTCTTCTCTCTGTCTCACTCTCTCGTGTCTCTATTTCTCTTCTGTGACCCTTTTTTTTTTTTTGTCTCTCTGCTCTGTCTATCTCCTGTCACATTCTCAGGCCAGACAGGCCCAAGCCTCTGCTGAAAGCTGCTGGCTCTTCCTCAGTCCAGCCACAGAGCGAAGGTCACGACAGAGCCATGGCTTGAGTTACAGAATAATTAGCTTTGTCAGAGTCATGTTGAAATCAATGGTCAGACGCTGTGTGAGGGTGGACAGAAAGATTAGTTTTACTACAATACAGCCAGAGCTTGATTCTCGGAGTCCATTTGTCCTTTACACATATGCAGAAAAAAAAATCCATATGTACTTTTGTTAGGGCATGAGCTTGCAGTTATATCGCTGCAGATTTTTGTTATAAGTACATTTTCTTAAGTACTTACATACAGTTCAGGCACCTCAAAATGTATACATACACCCTCAGAGAAACACATCCTACACTGTATTCCAGTACGTTCATCTGACAGATAGTTATTTTTAGACTTCATATTTCATGCAATGTCTACATTAGAACTATTTAACCCTGTATAAAGTTCATAAAACAGCGCCAATATGCTCCTTACATGTATATGTAAATAAATTGGTAATATTCTAGCACAGCATATGATAGAAAAGCAAATCATTGTGAATTATGCTATTTTGCATAATTAGTAATTTTCCATTTTGTCACATATTGTGCCTTCTGTCAACACTTCTGTTCTCCAATAAGATTTAAAATGTTTTTTTTTTACTAGTTTTAATATTAGACTAATACTACTTACATCTGTGCGTCCTTCACCGCCTTGTGTTTTAATAGAGAATCTCCTTCATCTGCACAACATTAATCTGTAGCTTAATCAGCGATTAAAGGATTTATTTATTTTCTCAAAAGACAAGCATGCTATCTTTTTGTTCAAAACAACTGCGGTGTCTTGTTGATTTAGAATTTGTCATTTCAGCGTTTGGGATTTTTATTTTTGCTGTAGTTCAAGCCCTGAAACAAAGAAATGCACTGATTCTGCATAGAGCTTGTCAGTGGTAAATGAATCTGACTTTTGCTGCCCTGTACACTCAGTGTTTGATATTGCCTTCCTGAATGTGAAAAGAAAGTTTATCAACCCACAGAACTTTACCTCACTCTCCTCCAATTGTCTTTTAGCGAGCTTTGTTCTCTCAAATTGTGTTCAGATGTTTTTAAGAGTGTCAGTTAACTACTGCACCAGCAAAACAACTTTGATTCCATAACCCCTTCCCACTATTGATCTTGCCTTGTAGATAAAAGGCTGCTCTCTCTGAAATCATGCATTTTTCATTGTGGTATCAATGGCAGCCTTTGCATTTGGCATCCCACTTAGCTTAAAGCTATACTCACAAATGCTGTCTGTTTTGCTCTATTGATTCAGAGGGTTTGCATGTTGTATATTTGAGATATCAGTCCCTTGGTATCATTTTGCTTTATCTTTGAGCGGCCCGATTGCTGTAAGAATCAAGCAAATTATCATAATATATGTATTTTTTGGTGTGGATTAGCATTGTGCTTTGCATTAAATATTCAAGCTGCAGCATTTTGACATAATTAAGAAAGTGTGTGTGGTAATTCGAATCCCCATGACAGCTCAGGTTACTGCAGCTGCGTTGTCTGTTTGGATGATTATTTGCACATGAAATACTTTTTTTTTCTATTATTGCACATGCACTAAATGCTCCGAATCCTCACCGTACAAATATTTCTATGCTGTTATTGTACAAGGTTGATACTGTTTTCTTCCAAGACATACAGTGCACCTTGAAGGAAAAATAAAACTGAGAATAGAGGTCCAATACTGCCGTCCTATACCAAATAGTTCACATTGTGGTGCTGATGCTTGTCAGGTGTTAAACAACACTTTCGACCAAGGACAGACAAATGAGAGAGTCCTCCTCTCTAATAGAATCTAAAAAGATGAAAAATATAGTGCAGGAGGCAGGAAGGACTAGTCAAAGAGGTGACCATCAGCATCTCAGCAGCGTGGTTTGGCAGCCTCCAGCCTGCCATGGTGTAATTGGAGAGAAAACATATATGGGAGCAAATAACCCCCTGTCAGGGGCATTAAAAGGAGATGTTGTGACGACTGAGAGCCCTGCTAGCTGAGCACAGCAAAGTGGAGGGGAAGAATAAGGCCCATCAAATAGAAAAACCTGCTTGAAGCAACAAAATATTCAAGATAATTGTTGACCGATAGCGGAATAGAGCATCCATGTTTGTGGAACTTTCCCTCAAGAGAAAAACAGATATTTGTCACTATTGTCACCGTTGTTATCCATTGGCTGTCATCCTTTGATTGATTTGGCGTGTCTGCTTTGATGAATATAATTTAAAAATGGAAAAGGGTAACATTAATGGTAGAAGTATTCAGCCCATATTACTGTGGAGTGACATGAAGTTTGGTGACGGAAACAAGGAGGGAAATATGAGTCATTGTCAAAACTCAGAACTGAAATGTAGAAGGGACGCAAGCAGACAGAATGTCATCATTTAAACAGATAATGATCTTGTGTAAGAGGAAGAAGCCGGTCGACCAGTTGGATTTCTATTAGGCAACAACTTGAGCATTTATTGTTAAGAACTGAAAATTCTTTGTAGATGCTATATGATGCTGTAGAAAATAAGCAGCCATTTCTTTGTTAATGTGAGGATTCCTGAGTCCCCTGTGATGCCCTTGAAACCCTCTTTAGCCAAGCTTTGTTTGGCAACCAAATATCTCCTCTAAACAAATTAGATTTTGACATCGCTGACACAGCCAAAAATTCCAGCTTCTCGAATTATTGAATTGTCTCAGGCACTGTGTCGTGCTCTTTTTTTCCCCACTTTTCTCCCATGTCTGTGCTTCACAATCATCACAAAAGAATATGCCTGTCTCTCCTGAACCTCCCCTGCGTTTGGAACCTGCCTGACCCCGCCATTCAACCGAGCGTGTCAAAATGTTAATGAGGATCCCCCAAAAGCGCTTAGAGGTTAAATAAAGTCTTCATAAGCTGTCGGTCGAAATTCAGTAATTTATTTACTTGGCATGTTTCCACTTTCCCTGCCACTCTGCCTCAGTTCTTGTTTCTATCCGGGGACAGGGCTTGTCTTGTTGTGTTTTGTTTAATTTTTTTTGTGTGCAGGCAGCTGTGCAGGCAGCTTTTGTCTGTGTGCGAGATTGCTGCTTTAGCTCAGTGGCCCCTCTCATTAATCATTCGGTCAGACTATTTATAATGTGGCAGCCAAGCCGCCACCTCAGTTGCCATTGGCTTTTGTCACCGTGGCACTCTGCTTTGTGGCAGGAGGAAACCTAATTATTAACTGTTAAGATGGCAGCCTGCAGTAAAGACAGTAAAGGAGCATGTCAACATGGCTGGTTGACAGTCAGGCTGAAGTGATAGCAGTCATAGACTAACAACACACCGTATTGCGCAACCTTAATTTGATTCAAAATTATGAATTCAAGTATTTCTCTCTAAACAAGCCCCAAGTATGTGCAGCAAGCATATATACTATTTTATTAGGGTGATTATTTTTATAATTAGATCGCAAGCATCTTTACCAGTTTGGACTGCTGTGGTTCTCACAGAGCCTTTTCCGATGTAATACAGATGTCAAACTAGCACAAATAATTAAACCACTCCCTGATTTGCAACACAATTCAGTATCTCGGAAAAATCCCGGAAAGATTGAGATGGCCCTGGACTTGAAGTGTCAGAAGGATATAATACGTATCTTTTTTTTTTTTTTTGTGGTGGGGGAAAAAAAAAGAATTAGTGAAAGCCTCCTGGAGAATGACAGTCTTTGTTATTTGTCTTCTGACTCCTTAGCAGACAGCTATCAGGAAGAAAGAGAACTCACTGTGCACCACCGAGAGAAGAAAATATGTGAGTCAGACTTTCCCCTCCTCCCTCCTTTCCCCAAAGCTTGAGATCCCCCTTCCAAAAATGAAAAGGATCAAGTTGCTGTCACTGTCACCGCACAAACATAAACTTTTCTGGCACCTAATAAATAGGCAGTGTGGCATTGTTCTCAAAGCCAGACAGGTGTGTCTGCCTCAGTGATGATGGATTCCATTATTCTGTATGGAAAGCCTGTTGGCTTTCTTGTCATATGTTGTCACACATCTCTCTCCTGAGAGAGAAAGGTTTGAAAGATGGCCAAAAGTAATTACACAGACGCTTCCCTGATGCTGTTGCCATGTGTTTTCTCCTGCTCATCACCACTAAAGGTAAAAAAAAAAAAAAAAATTCTGTTACCCACAGCTATATTTCACAGGGAGATGGGGAGTGTGGACATGTTGGTGCTCTGCTGCTCTTCTTGTTGTGGTGATTGCTAGCTCATTAACCCGTCAGGTCTATTTTTCCTGGCTACAAACGCTGGCTTTGGGAAAGAGCCCTGGGCAGTTTTACTCATCACTAAGGTGGAGCAGCACACCCCGATCCGGGTGTGCAGTGATGACATTATTTGCACCTGAATGGCAGGTACATCAACATGCCCTTGTAAACATATCAAAAGAGAGACAGTGGCACCTTTGTTCTTCTCACGGCCCACTTGGGCTGCTGACAGCCCGCTGATTGATATTATCATTCTTAATGTCAGTAAATAGTGCCACGCCAGATAAAGAATCAGTTTCCTCTTGGTGCTGGAGAGCTCATTTATCTTTCTGCAGCTGGCCCTGGCATATGCCGAAATTGGAGCCGGAAGTTGTCTTCCATTTCAGTCAGAAAGGGATGTGAGGTTTTTTTTTTTTCCTCGCCATCTCCTAATCTTCCCTCTCTGTCTCACTTTCTCTCCTTGTCTCTGTCTCTCTGGTTATTTTGATTGATTTGAGACTTAACTGGGAGGGAAGATAGAGCTTAAGTCAGTTGTAATATGTTAGGACAACTCTTGATTAGATTCTGTCAGAGTGAGGTGTCTGCGTCTCTCCTGTTCTAGTTTCCCATCCTGGAACACTAGCTTAACAATGAACAGATACCAGGCCACTCAAGAGTCCTTCCATGAATTTGTTACCAAAATAAGGCCCTTGTTAGAGTGATAATTCTTCAAAGGGTGAGTCACCATCGTCTAATTGTGCCTCTTTTCGGGTATATTCGCCTGCTTCGAGCTGCTGAAGAAGCACCAGAGTATAAAACCTGCAGACAGGAAGCCTTTGTAGAACCGCACAGTGGCCACCAAAGGTCTTTGAGGCATCATATTGAAAAGGTTAACCACTGACAGTGAGCAACCCTAACATGGTGGGTACACAACCTCCACTGAACAGCAACAAATGATGGCATTTGAGAAAAAAGGAAAAAAAAAACAAGGAGAATAGTCTGGAGTATTATTGTTATTATTATCAGAAGAGAATGGGTTAAAACAAGCCACACACGTTCCGAAAATGAAGCGCAACAAACACATCTGAGTGCTCCACTATAAGTGCGCAATTCAAAGCATCTCCATGTTTTCTGTTTTTTTTTTTTTCTTCTTTCCCTTCCATCCCTCCCCTTCACAATCCTGGTACCCCCTACCCTTTGCTATTATGTTGACAGATAGCACTGATATCCTCTGAGGTGGTGATAGGTACGTCATATCTCGGGGAGAAACGGGTTTGTCCTCAGCAGGTGAATACGTGGCTCCCTCACCCTCCGAGCAGACAGACACGCATGACACTTTTCGACACTCTCTCCCTGATAGCACTTTGGCATGCAGGCGGAATCAAAGGGGGCATCTTTCACATGCAATTAGAGCAGAAAATAAAGACGATGAAGTGCGGTGTACAAAGGGAAGCTGGGGATCAGAAGGCTGTAATGAAAGGTGATTAGAAGCCAGCCAATGAGCTGCAGAGAGCTGAGGAAACAAACTCATCCTGGTAGGGATCTTTGTTGAGGACACTATTAGACATTATCAAAGCTGATAATGACAGACAGCCACTGGCAGACAGGCATTACCGCGCTAGACCGGGCTACACCTTTTGTTGTGTGTGTGTGCGCCTATGCGTGAGAGAGAGAAATTATTTGTCATTTTTGTAAATACTCAAACATAATCTGCTGTTGCAATGTTGCTGTGTACAATATCCTATCAGCTACTTTAGCATACATATCGTGGACAGCTAGTTTGCATTATAAATTGAAGCCATGCTGACTGATGTGTAGGTGCACATCTTGCATTACCTTCAGCTGTTTTTAGGAGTCTTTCCACTGGGTTTACTAAATACCTGCGGCATGTGAGCATCTCCAAAGCAATATAGCTGCATGCGTTTACACACATGGAACAACAGAGGTGGCTTCATTACTCATTTATTGTATAATTATAAACCTGGAATCAGGATCTAACAGCAAGTCGCACTCTTTTTTCCCATCCGGAGCCACAGTTTGTTAGCTACAGTTAAACCATTTGTTACCCAGCAGATTTAGATGTATGTGTATGACAAAAATCACTTGTGTACGGTGGCTTTCCCTGTCGCTATCGTGAATGAAGCTGTGAGGAACATGTCTTAAAATGCTCTGATGATGCCAGCAATGTTATTTATCCCATCCCGATCGTGTTCTAATCAGCTACACTGAGTTTATGTGTTATTGCATCTTACATCTACATCTCTTTTAGCTCCATAAGTCTGTTAACTTTTCCTAACATCCCCTAACATCTGAGTGCAGGCTAGCAGCTCCAGCTCTTGTCAAATGTACCTCATTTCACTTGTGACTGAGTGACATTTTTCCTTACTTTTTCCATTCCTCTTAGTTTGTCCTCAAAAGCAGCAAGCCGTCCTGCTGGGTACTGAGTGAGTGAGTGATGGACGTTTGTTTCACTTCTCTCTGGCTAAACTGAAGAAAAGGAGACCCATTCCTCTGCCTGCCATTGCCAGCTGTGAGTGGTTGTCAGGGCTGGGGCTGGTCCAGGGCCTGCTAATGGTGCTGTCTGTCTCAGTCAAGTACTTGAGACCTTGAGTCCCTCAAGAGACACCAAGCTCCGAAGTTTGACTGGAATTAAGCACCTGGTGAATGAACAGGGGGCAACCGGGCTGCCACGGATGAAATCACTGTGACATTGCAAATACAGTTTACGTCTTGAGAGGCTGTGTTTGAAGATGTTGTCTCGCTCTTACAGGCTGAACGTCGGGTTAAGCATTTTTTGCAGGGCCAGTGGATTTGCGCAAAGAATGTTAGCAGACAATAATTCTTTCCTGGGCCTTAGTTGGATTAGATATTATCATACCAAAAGGAACCTCTTCCGAAAAAACAAAGGACAAAAAAAACACAGAAATAACATTGAGACTGAGGAGGATTCCAGGGGCTTCCACAAACAAACAACACTAATTCAATGCTTCACTGACACAAAAGCACATTCAATCAAAGCAGCAAATAACATCCTTGTCAAGAATCTGGTAAATGGGTTATTTGGCACCTTAACAACAAGTTGCAGTTCAGGCCCATTCAGATTGTCAGCAGACACTACAGGCATGCTGTCTGGGAATGAGAGGCTTAGCTAAAAGGAGGCTGCGGGGGAGCGCTGGGGCGACTGGAGAGTTTAAGACCAGCACTGTAGCTATTACAGGATGTCAGAAAATGTGCTTAATTGAAAATGATTAGGGCTCTCGTAAAAGCCGATCAAGTCAGGGTTTGGGGAGAAAGCGCAATTGTCCCGCATAATCCTGCCTGCCGCTGTTCTTTCATCTGGATGAAGAGATCAAAAAAGAAGGGATTTGTAAAGGCCAGACCTCCCTGTGCCGCAGCCACTGAGCTCAGCTCCTCTCTCCGGTTTTTTCTCCTTTTCAAATTCACTTCCTCTCCCCTTGCACACTCCTTGCTCTGTTCCTTTTCTTTTTTTTTTCATACACTGATATTTTTAATTCGTCACAAGGTATGTGGAGGTCAGCAAACAACTCCTTTGTTGTGTTTCGCTGTAATATCAGTGAGCTTACGTTGTGAATCGTGATGAGGGCTTGTGTGACAGCGTGTTTAGAGATTGCACAGCGTTGCCCTTCATTATCAGACATCAAAGGAGGACGCAGAAACACGCTCATCCACGCACAAGCTATGGGGTTGTACTGCCATGTCTTCCTTTTTTTCTTCCAGAAAAAAAAAGGGGGGGTAAAAAATAAATAAATAAAAGGAGCAGATAGAAAGCAGTCTGAAATGAAAGCTAGAGGGGCCTAGAGAGAGTCAAACTGAGACACATATAAACATTCACGCACACATGGAGGAATCAGCTGTGAGCTGAATGGATCTGAGTTGGGGGGGGAGCGCACTGCCCTTATGCCCTCTCTTTGAAGTGAGGCACAGGCCGTATGTACAGGCCCCAGAGAGGGGCACGTCTACATCCCCCCCATAGGCTGGCTGAAGGCAGCGGTCCGAGCGGAGCGCAGAATACCGAGAAAAGAATGGCGCTTCCTCACTGAGCTGCTTTCTCTTCGCACACTTTTCTTCACCTGCACCGGGGTGATTTCGTCGGGAGAGTGCTCCGGGCAATGGACCTCGCCGTACTTGATGTAACGTCTGCGTTGTTTTAAGGATATAAGATGCAATTCAAGAGAGACGTTCTGTGCGATTCTATCCGTGTCTAAGTAATGATTTTCTAGGAAACACTTTGAGTCGCATTCAAAAGCGATAGCATGCGCGCACGCAGCTCTTTCAAGCTGCCCCCTCTTAAGATCTATAATGGTCTTTAATATTTATCTTAAGATTGATGTAAAATAAATTCCGCCTAACAGAAACATGAATGATAGGCGTTTACTCCTAATCTCAACAGATACAGTTAGGTCAGCGGATGAAGAGGGATTGTGTCCATTTGTGTCGAGTGCAACGCCATTAACCTCCGGCTCGATTAGCAAGATGGGAGAAAAACTCGGAGCAGATGATTTCCGTCACTGTAATGTCACACTGTTGCTCTCAGCTGTCGAAGCTACACTCATAGAGCACTCCCTGTAAACACACGGCGCGCGCTTTGATGGACTGTTCCCAGCTTGTGTGCCCGACTCACGGGTTTTGAGTGGGATGCGGAGAGACGGTGTGAGGTCTTGTCTGGTCTGGGCCACTCTTGCTCTGCTCTGGCCTCGGGGAATGTTTGGCGTGAGATAAGGCTGTGTTTGAAGAGGAGCTCCAGATGCTCGTATATTACAGGTTGTCTTGTCATGCCGCAGATAAAGCCTCAGAGAAGCTCCTGTCGCCAAGTCGTACCACACACAGACACACACTCACGGGGGAAGATAAATGTTTACAGGAGGCATTCACCCTTCGACAGTGTCGTGCCGTGGACGGCGGGGCTGTCACAGCTCGACCATTTTTAGGCTGTGGCTCATGTCTGCAGCATCTAGATTTTGACAGTGTGTTACATGCTGCATATCACTTCTTATAAACACATGATTATATTCCCCTACCTTTGAGATACTTCTGCAGTTTCATAAAAGATATCGGGAGCCTTAACAAATTCTGACAAATAGCTACGGTGGTAAAGGCCATGTGGGGAAAAAAAAAAAAGTTTGCATGTTCTGGTATCTGAGAATAGATTTTTTTTTTTTTTTAGAACGGAACAGTCTTTTTTTCTCATTGTGTTCTGCTGATTGGCCTTCCAATGTCTTTTCACACTCGGTAAAACAAAAGTGCAGTCGTAATTTTAGTTCCTAAAGGTGAGATTGTGAATTTGTGACACTGATAAAGATAGAAAGTCCTGCAGTGGTGTTATCTACCCCACTGTCATGCCTGCCTTAAGTTTATTAAGACTGGAAATAGCTTTTACTGTAGGTCAGATTTTTACTGAATGAAGCTGTGCTTTCACTTTATCCTCACCATGTAACCTGTTGAAATCGCTCTGCCCATTGACATAATGCGTAATTTATTGTTGCTTTTCATTATTTAATCGCGCTAACCTATGTGTTTTTTTTTTTTTTTGGACTGTAAGTATTGCCATCACATCTCATTAAGCCGGAGACTATGTCCCCGCTTTCCACCCAACCTTGAGTGAGGTTATTCTTCACTAATAAGACAAGAGATAGTGGCCTCGTATAATGCAGGGACGGGTTTCCCCTCTGTCATTAAGTCATGTGTTTGCTAAAGTGGAATGGTATATTGCTTGACATAAAACGTGGCATGTCTTCATTTGTCAGGCTCGTAGGGCTGCGAGACAAACGATGTTCAGACTGTATGTCTGAGGGCCCTCTGAGACCACAGTTGAGCGGTTGCTCACTGGTGCGTTTCTCATGCTAATGTCATGGTCTCCCAGTCTATCTGTCACCCCATTACGCTAACATCATTATGCACAGGGGCCTGTCTCTGTCGTTGAAAAGAACAGAATCATTCCTGTCTCATTTTGAAGCAAATTGTTTGGGGAACATTTCTCTCTCTCTCTCTCTCTCTCTTTTTTTTTTTCCAGTGGTAATGGCGGGCCAATCATTTTGCAAGGTTCCAGGTATGCAGATGAATGAATAGCTATTTGAGCTGTTTGGTGAAAGGAGTTTTTGTATTATTCATGAGAGGGGTGGTGTGTCTGAAAGAGAGAGAGGGTGTGTGTGTGTGCGCGTACACATAGATGCATGCATGCGAGGGGCCAGTGTGTCTATCAAACACACACACACTCGCTCACAGGTACAGTGTGCATGCATTGGACAAACATTTCTGCAACATTTAGCCCAGACAATGTGATGCTTAAACATTTTTAGATGCCAACGAGGGGGGGTCACTTAATTGGAGCTGACTTTCTTAAAATCTCACTTAATGGCTGCTTTAAGTTTTATCGAAGTTATGGTAGATTTTTATTTATTTTATCAAGATACCCACTGTCAATGCACAGCCCCTGATTAGCCCTGCTTCCCCTCATTCAGCCTTTGAGCAGCAAGGTTTTTCTCAGCGAGATCATTCCACTGTGTTCTTTTCTTTCACCTCACTTGGAATCTTTTCATCTCGCCCACCACAGGTTCAAATCCAGGGTAAAACCTTTTGTCTCAATCTAAATATCTCAGACCCGGGGAAACAGCACAAATTCCTGTCAGCTCAGCAAATTCCTTGCCTGGTGTTCAAGTCTCCTGCATGTGTGCCATCTCTCTCTGTGTGTGTGGGAGCTATGGTAGCCACCTGCTAATTGAAAAGCTTCAATCAGCTCAGCTAACTGAGGAGACAACTCCGGGTTCCTGTAATTGCCCTGGTGACAGTGCTTCAGCAAGAAAAAGAAAGAAAGAAAGAAAAAAAAAAAAGCCTTTCTGTGTCTCTGTGTCATCATTTGCACAACGTTATGAATAGGTTAATAAAATAAAATACTTTAATTATAGCTTAGTTGCCATATTGTTAATGGTGCCAGTGTGGCTCAATTGAATAATACAGTTTCTACTATTAATTATCTGAAAGTGAACTTGTTTAAATGATATTTTACAGCCCCTTGATAAAATTACCGCTAGAGGCAATGTAATGATAGACAGACAAAGGCCATGCACGAATTATCATAAACTATTAGCTTGTTTCCAAAGGGTTTTATGTTAATCTTTTAGCGCTTAAGTACCCTGCAATTAACATATCAGGAGGAGCTGCCTTCCAGCTAGGCTTGCAAATTGAAGTGCTCAGATAAAAAAGCTATTGAGATGAAACCCTGAAAGAGAAGAGGAGCTATCGCACTGAAGTGTGCTGGAATTTTCTACTCGTGTGCTGTGTGTCTGCGCGCACATTGGCGAGAGAGGGAGAGCGATAGAGAGACTTTTAAGAGCGCTGAGACAAAGAATAAGTGAAAAAGAGAGCAAGATGCCGTGAGAGTGTCTGTGATCAAGGATGTATAACAATTCCATTATCTCTCTTGGGTGATGACATGAGATGTCTCTTTCAGGCCTCTTTCTCTTTGTCTAATGCCGCACAGTGTGTGAGCTATAGGCGGAATGAAATGGCTCTCATTGGCTGCGATGGCGGCATCTGATGGAATGTGTTTACATATCAGGCTAGTGGCTTGATATGTAAATGCAGCGCGCTGAAAAGGCTACAGGGAGATATGGTTCATTGTTAGGTCTTCACAGTCTGTGTTCCCTTTTATGCTAAGCACAATTGTATCCACTGAGCGAGCATCTTGTAAACCGCCCGTTGCCTTTGGTAGGTTAAACCCACAAAGGAGAACCCATGCTTTGGAAGATATGCATGTTTTATAGGGTAATTGGCAGCTTTGCTTTGGTCGGCGTTCTTTGTTGTCGACACACAGCAGCTGACACTATTAACATTTATTACAATTAAGTGAAAACACCCATAACACACATCTTATGTGTGCTACAGAAAATACAAGAGGGTCATTGTTCCTAGGAGTGTCAATCTTTATATTCTCTGAAGAAAACATGCTATATTTCTATATTTCTATTCTAGATGTTATTGCAGTTCTAGTAATGTCTCCAGAACAATTTGCTAACAGTTTCTGGCAGCCTTCTCTGTTCAGTAATGACTAGTTATCCTCACTGCAGAAAGTAATTTACACTGTATGTGAATAATGAATTGTTAGACCATTACATGTGGCATTCTGTACATTCTAGTACACATCAGTCCTGACTCAGTGAAAACCATATTGCCCATAGAGTGCTCTGATATTTTCCTCCATCACCTAAAGATAGATGACTCCACTGAGGCCTTAATCTCATGTTAAAGATTTGTTGGCCTCTAGAAGTCAGGCCTAGCATTGAGATGCCTCGCCTGATTTATATTCACTGGCATGGAAGGGGAGCCAAGTGCACTATCTGCAAAGCAGATGCTGCAGCAGTGCCCTTGTATATAAGGCCTTATATTTCACCTGAAATAAAGCCTCCAAACAAGGTCGTGTCCTCGAACCCCCTCTTCTCTCTCCCCTTTTCTTCTTCTTCTTCTTTTATTGACTCTTTTCTTCCTCTAACAGTCACTCTTAACGGTCTTTTATGTAAATGATAACCTGACAGAAAAATAATGTCTGCGACTGTAAAAAAGCAGAGGAAATGGCACAGCACACTAACCCATAGACGGAGAGCTTTTTATTTCTTCCATGGCTGGATATGAGAGGAGAAGGTTGAGAGAAAAACGAGGCACGCAGCCAGCCAAAATCCTTATGAACGTCGCCTTTAAAACCAAATTCTTGTCTGTCAGCCCCTATAATTTATGGGGCGGAGATTACAAAGCTACCGATACAATAAATTAAACTGATGGACAGAATTATGCCCAGTGCTTCCTGCTCTCCCCAATGACGCACACTAACTTAGCACTGCCTGACAATGAGTATGATTTACCACCCGGGCAAGAGCGAAGGGAAAACATTCACAGGCAGAGGCACCTAGGCCTCACTTTGGCCCACAGCCTAGTGAATAAAAACCCTGCTTTAATTCACCCACAAACGTGTCGCCATTAAAAGGCTAAGAATAGGGGATTGCAGATCATAAATACTCGCTGATTTATTAGCTAACAACAAAGAGCACAGGCTCGGCCAAGGAGAGGGAGAATGTTTGACAGAATGTTGTCAAGGAGAGAAAAAGAAGAGGAAAAACACACTCATTCTCCGGGTTCTCACTCACAGACACTCTTAGCTAAATCTGACCGGGGATGTAGCCCAGCCCTATCTCCTGCAGCAGCGTAGGAGCAGATGTGTCTGCTCTCTCCTCAATGTGTGACAGACAGAAAAGATAAACAGGGAGAAAAGCAGGGAGAGAGGAAGAGACGGAGGGAGGGAGGTAAAGAGAGCAGGAGCTGGCACGGCACTGGCTAATTTATCTCGCTGAGAGACAGATTAAAGAGAGAGGAGAGTGAAACAAAGTTCCACTGGCTTAATCAGCGGACAGCCTGCTAGCAGAAGACATGATAAATCAGAGCGGGCTCAGTCCAGGAGAAAGCCTTTTTTTTTTTGCTCTGGGAGGGAATGGGGAGACATCCTCAGCCAAACAGCCGTATCTTTTACATGGACTGTTGTGAATAGCGTCTCGTGAACTCGCCATGTGTATACTTGCAATCGATACTCATTGCTATTGTTTGAGCAAACATTGTTGTACAGTAGTCTTCTGCTGTTACTTTGGTTCCGACACTGTTATTTTTAGTAGTGGGTGAACAATCCCGCTCAGCAGTGTTGTGTAAACAGGACAAAGGGGACATGAAGGGCCTTAAGTTTCCCCTCGGTTTTTCTGGTGAAGCCGCGTCTTTCTTTAGCTTAGTGTCTGACGGAGGGGGACTAACCTAAGGGCCTAACCCAGGAACAGGAAAAGGGGCTTAGATATCCCTGTGTCATTAGTTCACTACGGGGTCACAGCTGGGCCACTCAGAGCATGATTACACCCCTTGATTTATCTGCTTTGGAGCCCGAGCGCAGATAAATCTCCGAGCTCATCCCCGCCGTGGGATCCTCACTGTCTGATAAACGGCCCAAGCTGAATAAACAACCGCCGCCGCCCTCCACCCCCACAAACTCCCAACCCCTTCGTACATTATGAATAATTCATTCAGAGCTCTGTTAAGTGTGTATATTTTGTATCTTAAATGGCAAAGGTGCTTCCGCGATCTCTATCCAATCCTCCGCGCGCGTCTTTGATGAGATACTACAGAGGCAGAAGTTGGCGGACATTTTGTTTTGCAGCTGTAAACTTTATTCCCTCGCCCCGGCTGTCGTCCTCTAGCGTTTTCACATAAATACGCTTTATGCAAATATGTCACGGGTTAGTCCGTACCGCAGCCCCCGTGTAGATATTGGCCTGTCTGCGACTTTATGACAAAGTTTAAAATCATTCATTACGGTGACCCCTGCAGTAAATTCGCTTAGTGGAAAATTGCCCCGGCTCTCCTGTTTGGTGTGTAGATGTGATCACGAGTGCATTTTAACTTAATTAATTGGCCGTTTCTGTTGACAAGAAATTTATGCAGTAATAATTTGCTCGAAATAGATGCAGAGCGCAGGAAATGAGATATCCATCAGGGCGCTTGTGTTCCGCCAGCTGCACCGCGGCTAATATGAAAGTATTTCAGGCTGCTCAGACCCTGCTGTTTGCGCAGTCAAGATTATATATACCCACGATCCATTGCCTGCCTCAGAGGCGCTCATGGAGGTCTATGATAACAAAGACTATGTGATTTATGGCCTGCTGTGAAAGCAGAACTTGATGAGATTAAACAATTTCATAGCATGAGTGTTTCTCAGAGGGCCTTCTGATTTGTGGCAGCAACACCGACAGTAAATCAGGTTTATATATCTGAAAGCATGCTCAGCAAAGGAGTGCAATTACTGTTTAAGACAGCTACTTTTTATTTAATTTTTATCCCTGGTTTGTCTCTTTTATTTCTGGCCTGTCACACAGCCACTCACCTTCATAAGTCCTTTTGAGGGAAGGGTTGAAGAATAGAAAGAGGTGGGCAAGTCAAGGAGGAGAGAGGAGAGGAGAGGCAACGGCGGCGTCTGCAATCTCTCCTCGGCAGCTTTTACAGAAACAGCAACAACGACAACCAGGGGACAACAACAACGGCCACCGGTAGAACAACACAGGCATCCATAGAGCACGGGGAAGCACTCCATTTTTAATGCATTGTTTGCCTGCTGCTCTGTCCCTGTCTGGGTAAATGGAGTAAGCAGAGTGTAATTAGAGAGCTGGGCTTTGCTCCTTGCCATAAAGATGACATGGTGTAATGATACAGCTTACAGGCCCGCTGAGGGTTCTGTCTCGCGACGGAGGATCTGGGTCGTTTGCCTGTGACTTATGATAGGTGTGGAGGATGACAGTGTTATCGTTGCGACGTACAACTCCGAGAGATGCAGATGTGGAGGGAGGGGGGGGAACTTCTCGCGAAAGCTTGTCAGGGATCGGAGGCGAGCGGAGGCGGATGGAAGGCATATTAATCATCTGTATTTACAGTTTGTCATGTAATATTTTCAAATGGAAAAAAAAAGAAGGATGTAATTTCCAGTAGCTTAATTATTGTAATTATGTGTGTTTTTACTAGCGTATTTTACTGCTATTACCAGTTCATAATTCAGAGCCACATGATTGCGCGCTTCAAAGTTGTCTGTATGTGATGACAAAATAACTATTTGAGCTCAGGTCATAGTTCTCACATTTAGATAACAAGAGGTTGAAGTGTATTTACATCACGCAAGTCTGGATCTGCGCTAATCAACTAATCACTTTTTTTTTGTTTTTGCATGAATGCGAGCATTGAACACCGAAGCACATGTGCGTTAATGTTTGGTGATAATACGAGAGGGTGCGTGCGAGAGCTTTTTTAAACGCCAACTCGTGCACACATGCAAATTTGTGTGTTTTGAAGTTGCGGTTAAATGTTCAACGGGTGTTTGTGTGTCTGTGTCCTTGGGTGAAGATGTGAGTTGTGCATCTGTCTGCATCATCCCATATCTTCCCAGAAAACATCAAGAGATCTCATTATTTCGACACATCTCAGGTTTTTTTTTTTTCTTCTTCTTCTTCTTCCCCTCCCCTCTTTTTTTTTTTTCCTCTCTGTGTGCCTTGAGTCAAAATTAGTTTTCATTCCCTCTGTGATCTTACTGACTGAAGCCGGCTCAAAGTAAAGAAAATCGCAGTCTTCGTAGCGGGGCTGAGTCAAACACACACTTCACACAGCCGCAGTCTGAGTTAAGCATTGCTAAGTAACCTTCACATTTCACTCGTGTGAAGAGCTAATTTCCTTTAAGTTCACATGTCACTTTTTGTGGCTCTTTTTGTGGGTCCTCTTCAAATGTCTCTCGGCGTCTAATTGCATAGGAAACATTCTAGACAAGCCGGTGTGACAGGCCCGCTCCCAGAGTCTTCAATTATTAAACATCCTACACTCTAGAAAACAGCCCTGACGTTAGCTACAGCCCCTAATCGGAACAGAAAGCCTCATGATATGTCACACTCCTGAGTTGCTGTGGTTTTGTGTGTGTGTGTGTGTGTGTTTGTGTAGTTTGCGTTAAACAAGGAGAGATGAAAATATTTCTTTTCACACCAGTTAAATAAGGCAAAACTATGACAAAAATGATTTTTGTCACAGGTAGATCAGAACGTTCACATCTTGCTTTTTCTCCTGTTTTGGAGATAAAAGAAAACCGTGTGTGCTTATGAAAATATATGAAACAATCAGTTATGTTTTGTGTAAAACTTTGGATAAGACTTTTAATCATTGTTTTAGCTAATATATACAACATTTCATGTCTTTTTTTAGCCTTTGCAACTTTAATAGCTTTAGAATCTGTACAAATGGAAAGGTCAAACTAGAGCAAAATAAGAAATAGCCTCCAGCTAATTGTACTGTGTACCTGTAATACAGGCTTACATATTGCCTCGAATCACCTACACTTATTCTGCAAGACGCTCACGGAAAAGGTCGAATGACTTTTTAAATTTCAACCTAAAAACAAACACAGCCCTATTACCATCTCTGAGTCATCGCTATGGATGATTAACGTCCAGCAGCACTGAACCTTTGCCTGTCTGACGCTTAGCCGTACACAGAACCGCAGGTTTCACTGTTGCTGGTTCACTTCGTGTGCCTCGTGCCCCGAGCGAAACATCAGAACAGTTGCTCTTGTGATCAGTGATCATATGATACATTTACTCAGAGCAAGTTCATTGGAGTAGAACTGGTTAATCATTAAACACACGCTCAGCAGTCTTCCTGCTGAGCAAAAGACCGCCGTGCTGCTCACAAGTGCAGGCACCATTACATCAAATGTTCTTCTCCTGGCGATTACCTAAGAAAACGGAATTAATAGTTTGCATGCACACAACAGCAATTTAAAACACATTACAATATTTTCTTTGCTCCCTTGAGCCGCAATCATTAAGATCACACACAAAATTAAATTGTTTGAATTAAGATAGCAGTTCTGGTTGTTGCAAAAAAGCATTTTTCTCGACTATAGAATAACATCCCTATATAATACTGGGTGTATTAGTACACGCATAGTATATTATGTTAGACTTCTGTTTGAAAGCATTCAAAAGTCTGTAATATGAGAGGCAGATTTGATCTCTGGTAGTGAATTAGAGCCTTTTTTTTCATTTCATCGCTGCCATTACATGCTCCCAGCCAGCGCTACTTATTCATTGTTCCTTGTTTATTTCTAAAAGTGTTGTATTGTTTGTAACCCCTAACTTCAGAAGCATGAAACATGAATCATAAAAAATTCCATCTAGCGAAGAAATAAACGTGTCATGCCAGCATTAAATGTTGACTCAAATAAGTTCACAAGTTGTGTCTCCTCTGATCTCTAACATGATCAGAAAGCAGCACCAGTTTATAGAGACAAGATGTGAAAAAAGTTCCATGCACAGACACAAAAGAAATATTTTGATATAGACCCAAAGAGAAAACATATCAAAAGACATTTTTATACATGTCTTTTGCAAGCACAAAAAGCAGAAATGGTGTCAAGAGAAAACAAAACAGAAGACTTGTTTCTTCCAACAATTGCTTTAAGCTACAAAAATCTCCTTGAGTCCCTAGCCTCCCCTCAATGTCAGCCCTCCCTCCCCCCGCCCTCCCTTCCTCCCCCTCTCTCCTCTTCATTTCTCTCTTTTCCCCTTTTCCCTCTCTAAAGGCAGGACAGGGCCCTCTTTGCACCCTGATAGGTTGCGGGCTGATGCTTAGCAACAACATTCCTGTGCCCTAAGTAGCAGTAAGCCTCTGGCTGAACTCTTTGATGTGGCTGTCAGGCCACATTTATTTCCTTTTAGCACTTTGTCTACTTGTCCAGATGTATAAGGAGATAAAAAGGGCTGGTGTTTACACTGGTCTCCCTCTGTAGCGCGGCTGTAATTAGATTGTATTGCTGGTCAGTCTTAAGGAGGGAGGTGAGGTGAGGCAAGGCAGGAACCAGCTGTGTCAGGATGAGCTGGTCGGGGTGAAAACTCCAGAGCCAGGCAGCCAAAGAGGAAAGCAGCGTGTAGAACACGACGCAAAGTAGTTACTTTATGTACTTCTGCCGCGACAGCCGACATCATTATCGCATTTTAGAGAAATCTTTCCAGATCAACCGATGTCAGCATAATGTACTGTAATATAACACCCATCAAGATTTGTAATCGACAGCCGAGCTTGCAAAACTTTGTAAACTTTTGCGGCGGTTGCATCTGAAAAACATCTCGATGTGCGTCAACCTTCCCTGACTCACTTTTTTTTTTTTCGGTGTCTCATATTTTCGAGATTCCCACCGTGGAGGTGGTTATGTGCTCCATGTGGCTCTCTTTTGTGATTCGCTTTTCTTCTCCTTCCATCCCTCCCCTGTCTCTCTCGTCCTGCTCCCCTCTCTCATGGTGATATGTTGGAAGTAATAATCACTATTGCCTCTGGGTTTATCAGCATTTATTCGCATAACAACACTGAAAAGGAGAAGACAGACAGCCCTGGTGTGATGTATTATCTAGTATGGGAATCATCTTTCATAATGACATCCAACAGAGCTTCCTCTCCTCTCTCCACCTTCCTCTCTCTCTCACTCACACACACACATTTTCTTCATTTCTCTCTCTCCCTCCCTGTTTCCACTCGCCTCTGTCCACCCTTTATTATCACAGAATCCACGGCGCTCCCCAGCCTGTAAATTTGTGCCACATTATCATAAGCTGTGGTGATAACTCACATTGCACAGAGACAATAATGATGTGAACACTCAGCATATGCCCCGGGCCCAGCAAATTAAAACAATGCTCAGCTTGATGAGCAGACTAATCTGGACAGCAGAGAGACTGAGAGAGAAGGAGAGGAAAAAGGAGGTCCAGGAGCATCTTAAATAGACAACACAGCAGCACCTCCCTCTGTTCAGTGTAGGTACAACTGGAGAAATCAAGACAGAGAGAGAGAAAAAAATGATACAGAAAAGGAGGAATACGGAGTGTGGAAGCAAAGCTGAAGAAGGGGATACAATGTGTGAGGACATAATCCTACATTCACTTGCTTATATTTACTTTGTTCCAGACCTTTGAGAGCTTACATGAACAAGCGTGGTGGTTAGCTTTCTATATTCTACAATAAATGCAGGAAAGGAAGAAATTGTGTCACTTTGTTCTTGGAGGTCCACTGATTAATCATACAATGGCATATTCTGACTTTCCCGTTCAGCAGTGCATTATCTGGACCTGTAGTATTTAAACTGGCTGGTAAAGGCTCCAGCCCCCCTCCACGAATCTACAGAGGATCAAACGGCGTATAGAAAATGGATGGATGGATGATTGTACGAGTCATAATGTAAATAAAAGCCCGTGAAGATGATTGCACGCGATGTGCCGATCAGGATGATTATACTTCGAGGAGATCTATGATGCACGTTGGGTCGGGTAAAGAATCTTGTTTAAGAAGATGACCGACTCTGCTATGGTTATTTGGCGTTTGAGTAATTCAGGGAATGTGGCGATCAGATTAAACATTCATCTGGAATGAGAGCCAAAACTTAATGTATAAAGGCGCCGTATAGTTGCAGTCCATCAGCAATCCTTAAGCACGAACAGAGAAATTCTCTCTTCATTTGTTCCACATGTCATCGTAAGCATGGCTGCTTTCTCATCCTCAAGACAGGCCATTGACTAAAGCGAAAGAGTGCAAATGTCGAGGGGTAATGAGGAAGGTTGGAGAGTAGAAAACGGAGGGCTCAGGATAAGTGGAAGCTGATTGATGTTGTGTGGGAGGGGCTGGATGGGACAGGAAGTGACAACAGCCACAGATGTTGAATGGGCCGGGTGTTTGATCAGCAGGCATGATAGTGAGGAGGTGAAGTAGTGGTGTCATGCATAGCGCCGGGACCGGGTGGGTGGTGATACTTAAAGCAAGGTGACTGATGTTCCATAGGACCAAAGCCAACATGTGAAGGCAGTCCAAGGCTCTATCTAGTATTCAACTAACCCCAGCAGTCCTCCCTTTCCTTGTTCTCTTCCAGCACCCCCCGAACACAGTCTGTGGGTGGTGCTGTTAATAATGTGGCAACTAGGAAGATTAATTGTGGGCAAGCAGCAGGATTAGGAGGGGCTTTTGTGGTCCAAGCAGGCCTGAAGAGGCCCAGGCTTGTGATCTTTCAAGCAAGCCAGGAAATGAGGCAAGCAGGGGCGCAACTCTGCGGTGGCTCTTAAGAGCATGAAGGTAGATCAGCCGGAGACGGCTCACAATCCCCCTCCTTAATGCCTGAGTTGCTCACTTCAGCTCGTAGTAATTGTCATAGACAGAATCTTTGTGTGTTCGCTATGAAAGCCAGTATCAATTATATCCTCAAAGCTCAATGGCAAAATGCAAATTGGAAGAATGAAGAGACTCTTTTGAAAATAGGACGGGTGGATCATCATCCTATTTTGCTTCAGGATCTTTCATTGGCTCACTGCAGTATCTGTTTTGCAGATCGTGCCGTTGAACTGAACATGAATACCTGATTGTTTTTCCTTAAATGGGAGGTGGCAGTTCTTACCGAGTACAGTATGTTCTTATTTTGGGTTGTTTTACTTCTTGTATTACCCATTCCATACAAGTACATCTCACAAGCGGGGAGTGATCTTGGATATTTCTGAGCAGGTTTTAGCCTCTTCAGAGGCTGAGAGCAGCAGGTCTGCTGTCAAAACAATATTCCTATTCTAAGCTGTTTCTTTCAAAGGCACGGTCCTCCAGCATATATGTAGTAAGGCCTCAAAATAGGGTTATTTTGCCATTTTTCTCCTTGGTGTAATATGAGACACATGCTGGCCAGACCTTAATGCCTTTCAGAGATGCTATCTGAAAGCACATTATGTGATCGTTTTCAATTCACAGTGCTCTCTTTGCCCATGAAGAATATGGTTCCATTTAACAGTGCAGACCCTTCCATTTCTCAAGGTTATGCATGGGCATGTAGAGGAACAACAATAAAAGTGGGAAAAATGCAGCTCCAAACCATCTCTAATATGTATTTGTCAGTTGAGTCTCTTGCTATGATTAAAGGCCCAGTGAATTCCTTCCTGCAGGAAAGGAAAGTATTTCTGCAAAGGCATCAGATATCGCTGTGTCATGATAAACTGCCTGCTTCACTAGCTAAAAGGCTAAGGGAAGGAAGAGGATGTTTTGGACCTTGAAAGTGCACCAAAGAATAACAACACGAAAACTCTTGTTTGGGAATATGCTCTGAGATTGAGGCCTCTGTTTTCTCTTTGTTCTAAAGCGGCATTCGTCACACTTGTGTAGCCTGAACCTCTGACTTTGCTTACAATCAATAGCTCATTCCAGTTGCTCAGCCAGGAATCTATGCACATATTTACCTCTCGCTTCAATTATGGGACATTAAATAAGACAGTGTGCTAAACGGAGATGAGTATTTACAATGCATTTTGCATTCCGTCTCTTAAAACCAGCGCAGAGAGATCCTATTGTGCCGCCGCCCTCACCTGACTGGACTGCATTAGAGTGAGCATTGTGTTCTCTTTAGTTGACCACTGTAGGAGGTCATGGCTGAGTGAAGGTTAAGAACTCTCCCCCCTAACCAGGTTGTAGATCAGTCATCGCCAGTTCATCACAGTAGCTGGAGGATGTAACCACACAATGCGTGAGAAGTAATAAAGCATGACCTCATATATTAAGTATTTAAACAGGAGCAGCGGTTCCAACAGTTACTGTACCAATTCTAAAGGATTTATGACACTCGCAGTCAGCTACAGTGATAGTATTTAAACTTGTCAGACCTTTTGTCTTCTAAATATGCTCTCCTTTTGTATGTCTCCTTTCTCCTAGCCACTTAATGAGGCTGGATCTGAAAGTCACCCACTGCCCTATACCCCTCTACCCCGAGGACCCACAGATGCCAGGACCCATAAAGGTAAGAAAAAATGGAAAGACCTTTGGTCTGTATAACCTTTTCAGTCAGGTGAATTCTGTGTACATCTGTACAGATATTCTTCAAATAAACAAGAAGCAGCATTAAATATTAGAATGCATTCAGAACCTAGGCCCATGGATTATGTAAATATGAGTCGTAACCCTACCGACTGCAGAGAGTGGGAATCTATTGAACTTGAGTCGAAGTTATGTTATCCTTCTTATTGATCCCATCTCATCTGTGTGATGTGTTGATAGTGGGAATAAATCTGAGTAATCTAGGTTAACTCTGATCTGAACGTATGCGTGGGAGCACACAGTACATATACAAGATGAAGCATCCTTGATGTGTTGTTACAAGACATTGATTGGGCCTCACATTGACCCAGTGTAGTCAGTTGGTGTAATTATGGAGCAACTTCTTAACATCAAATGCTGCACTCTCAGAACAATGCATCACATTCATTAAAGGAAATTAAATGTTATAAATTAACAGTGAAGGTCACTTACTGCATTTGTAGCAGATTCTCAGCTCAGATTTTAGTTAAAAAAAAGTCGTGAAGCTGAATTCTATCAGAAAACTGTTCCCACATGTCAAAATTAACAATAAAATAAAATGAATTTGTCTTCATTTAAGATGATTTGCTTCATGCTAAACGTGGATATTTAGATTTGAATCAACATGCACTTTAGATGGTTTGTGACCTTGGATTTCCAAAGGACACATTTACTTACCCTCTAAAGAATGACAATTGCCATGAAATTAGGTTACTAAACATAATTTACCACAACAAACTTCCCATATTACTAAGAGATAGGATTTTTTAACATATCTTGCAAAACAGAGGGCCTAGAATCTATTTTAATGTCCACAAAATGCAGCCTATAGTATAATCAAGCCTCAAAGGAGTGCCTTAAACCTGAATTACCAATTAATTTGTAGTCAGGCTTTCACAATAAGCCCGACTTCTCTGGATAGTTTTCTTATGCCAGAGAGATGCATCGCCGACTTCACAGTGCAAAACACTTGTGATGAGCTGACCACAACTGCGGTAGCACGACTTATCAGCAGTGAGTGTCCCTACCTTTTACACAGAAGAGCAGACCTCAAGCCCACAACCCCCATTTACGGTGCCAAGGACAGATCTATGTCATGAAAGCCAGGATGGTGGCAGCTCTCATCGGATGTAAGGACAGAAAGAGCCTTGTGCTTTGTCAAAATCAGACCTGGCTAAGAACAGCCCATTTAAAGGTGAGGGGACCTGACACATGAAATATTTTTCCCCTCTGTCTGAGATCTGAGCAACAGTGACAGTCTCCATTTGTTATTTTTATGATGCAGCGCTGCAGTCTTAGATAACACAGCCCTCATCTTCGCCCTTCACCTCCTCTTCATGTCCCTGCCTCGAGCCCCCCCTTACCCCAGCTCTTTTATTTTTTCTCCCCCATTTATTTACACTTCTTAAATATACTCGAGTTTTCTTTATGTGTGGGAGATGGTCACAGTAACTCCTCATTCAAAGAGAACAAAGCGGCGGCAAAGCAGCGCTACAACAAACAAAATTATTCCGACAGTAATTCCAAACAACTGAGTGTTTACTGAGTTAAATTCAGGGTATAAACAAGAGGGGTGAAACAATATGCTGCATAATTTTGTGTAGTTCACTGCAACAGGCTTGTTTCAATACACATGGTAAATTAAACAATTCACTACGGGTTTGTTTGAAATCTGTTGAAAAAGTGAACCACTCCGGTCATACTGTATATCCCATTTTTTTGTCATCACAACTGCTTGCTTTTTCCTGCTCTCCAAAGTACTCCATTGTTTTGTGCCATAATATTGAGAAACCAATACATGAGAAAAATAAATGTGTTGGACTATGAATTTAGGCGACAGTTAGACCTGTAATAGACAGCTTTTAGAGCAGACATTATACAGAATGTGACAGTAGCTGCGTAGGGGTTAATGAAGTGCTGTTTTTAATAGAGGGACAAGGGAGAATGTGTAGTTTTATCCCGACTCCTGCAGCAGCAGGCGGATCAGCAGCTATTCTGACATCGCCCTGTCGGCTGCACAGAAAGAACCTCCCTTTCCTCCTTTCAACCCTTTGCACCCAACCCCTCCGCCGTGTCACCTGTGTGGAAGCCCCCACAGCCCGGGTGCCAGAGGTAATTACAGCAGCTAGGAGCTCCCAGAGGAGGGCAGCGCTGGCAGGTCACTGCCCAGGGAGAGAGGGGTGGAAACCAAGGACACAACTCCAGGATAAGCCCCTGTCTTGGTTGGTAGAGGAATCAACCTGGAGGAGACAGAGTAAAACAAGGCAGCAGCAGGAAGAAGAACACAAGAGAGAATGAGGAGAAGGAGGAGGAGGTGGAGCTAGGGGGGGGAAAGCACTGGAAAGATGTGCCGTTGTGGTACAGGGATTTAAATCATAATTTCATAGACCACATCTGACGGCAGAGAGATAGACAAAACTAGAGGGAAAGATGAAAGGAGAGAGGAAAAGTCAGGAAGAGGACTAGCCTTAAACTGTGAAAGAAGACTTTAAAATGAGAGAGACAAAAGACAAAGTGAAGGAGGAGGAAGAGGAGGGTGGGGGCTCTGGTGTGTCTTGGTGAAGGCGTGACACGGAGCCGAGTGGTGTATATAGTCTGGCAGAGGGGCCTGAGGATCCTCCACTACTGTCACCTTGGCTCTAACTCTTACTGCTGGTCCAACTGCCAACTCAACTCTAAATCTAACAGTCCAAAATGAAGTCCCAGCCTTAAGTACAGCGTGTCTTCCTGTAGACTGGTCCATACCATACTAGCAAAGCACAGCCGGCGACATACTGCATTGCCTTGCCATCCCTGCAAAACAATGTGCCGAGTTATTTATTACCACCTTGTCATTTTCTCAGGATGACACATTTTGAAGTGAGATTCACAAGTTTATTTCATAGATCTAATTATAACTGTAGTTCAGAAGTATGTAAAAATGATGCCTCGCTCTTGATTGATACATCCATGTGCAGAGAGGAGGATTTTAAAGAAATGCCTCTTGTTTCCTCTGTACATTTCAATAAATATGCCAGACACTAGTAGCTGGTTTTTCTTTTCTTTTCTGTTTTTTGCAGGTATCAGATTAAACTTGATTAGGCCATCCCTCAGCAGTGACAGTAGTAAATGAAAGGGATATCTTTGTACAAGCGGAGTAAACAGACAAGGAAAAACGCCTGAAATCTGCCTTACAGTATGAGCCCTGGGCCCTTTTATTCTTGTTGTTCTGGGCCTGCTTCCAGCTACTTTGTATGTATGTATCTTAAATGGTGCACAACTGTTATTGAAATCCCAGGAGAAAAGCTGCCTTCAAAGCAAAAAAAAAGCAAAAAACCTTCCTGATGACACCCAAGGGGCACCTCACATTTGTTTGGAAGTTTGCTTTCATTACATGTCGGGGGTGATCCGCACTGCAACTCCTGCTACACTCACCCCCGCCTCTCTAGCTCCCTCAACCTCACCCCGCCCGCCCCCTCAAAATGGAGCAACGGGAACAGATCCAAGCTAAGAGTAAACTGTTTTACAGTTGCTGCACAACAAATAAACAAACATCTGGAAGCATTCAGAGCGGCCCATTAGAAGGGCTCTGGGCTTTGCCAAAAAGGGGTAAATGATGAGGAATGGGCTGTCGAGAGGCTGGTGGAGACAGGGGAGAGGCCAGATGACGGAGCTGTGGGTGCTAAGCACTGCCTTTTAGAGCTCAGCTGGGCTCAGAGAGATCTACACCTGCTGCTATCTCCTCCTCCCCTCCTCTCCTCCACCAGACATCTGGATGAGATACATGACTAATGGATGACTAAACTGCCAGTGTTGAAACTTCGCTGTTCTCGTAATGAAGGAAAAGGTTGTTGGTTTGACTGATAACTTAATGTTCTTTGCACAACGCACTTGCTAAAACTAAAAGTGAGTTTGATGGCTTTGAAGGATGTTGCTCCATCAAAACACATATACAGTCCCCCGATGTCTGTTTATTGTTGCTTGTATAATAACCAGAGCTGATTGTATTGTTTATAACTGCATGAATTAGATGCTGTTGTGAATGTTTCTTTTTTTTTTCTTTTTCGTGGAGTTCTGTTGTTTTGCATGTGCTGCCGGTTCCAGAATTGTTGGGTAAATTAATTGATACATTACCTCAGACATCTGTTTCTTTACTCCCTCGCTTTCTCTGCATTCGGTTGTTTTCCATTCTTATCTTGAGTGATACCTCAGTTCTGTTTGATGTCACTTAGAATGAAAACTCTCATCTTTCTGCTGACAGTCTTCCCATTCTGGTTTTGGACTGCCTTGGCATGTTCCATAAGTATGGAAATGTCCTCTCTGGAACTCAGTGAGAAAAGACAGAGCACCTTTGACGTTTCCCATTAGACATTATGTACGTGCTCTGCAAGACATTTCACTCAGCCTAGTAATGATTATACCAGCAGGATCTGTCCCCTGATAAACATCACTCTTAAACACAAAGACTTGCACTGGCCCCCACACAACTAAAGCGAGCCATATGGAAACAGCAACGTGTAAGCTTTTCTTCCAGACTGTCCCAGAGTGTCCTCTGCAGAGCGCCTTTCTGTAGACTCGGGTAATAAAGCAAACTATAGATGATGTGTGCATTCAACATCAATGAGCAACGACAGATGATGAAATGTTGTTACAGAGAATGATATATATAGATTTCACTGCCAGCTATGCGCCAAGCCTCTGCTCCAAACTCTACAAAGTGAATTAACAAAGTAAAGACATGGCCTTCTTCCCGGGGACTGAGTTCATAAAAATGTTTCCCGAGCACTCGGCACTACATGAAGGTTTTATTTCTTTGCAATGTTTGCCAGCTGGTGAGCTGATGAGGTGTCTAAGTTTAGTGTGTAATGACTGGGTGTCTTGTTGCCATCTCGGATGTTGTCATGTTCGTCCCAATGCAGCCGCAAAAATGGAAACCTTAAAAACGTGGTGTTATTTGTTTATATGACCACGCTCACCTTTATGAAACTGAGAGATTTTCTATCACATCATAAAACATTGTACTCTGACAGTTCAGTCGGTTACTCAAGTATTGTTCTTGATTATAATTTTGACGTGCAATACTTCAGTATTTCCATTTTCTGCTCGTAATATTGTACATTTTGCTCCATTACATGTACTTAATAGCTATAATTGATATTTTCAGATTCTACATTCACAAATATGAGCTGTTCATGAAATGTGATGCACCGTTTTGTGTCTGTGCAGGTGGAACTACCCAACAATATATAAAGAATTTGCTTCACTTTAGCAATGTTAAAACTCTTTTACATGTTTTTGCATCAGTAATAATATTGTAATAACAGTTCAGATACGTTCTGCATAGTGAATACTTTATAAATACAGTTCTAAATGTGGGTCTTTTGCTCCCAATGAAGTATTTTTGTACCAAATTATTTGTGCATTGTCTGAATGCTACCACTGCTGGACTTTTCTAAATATACACTGCACTTTTATATAATGATATATTCCTAAACTCAACGTAAGCATGGCTTGTCAACCCAATATGCACACTTCATTATCATTTTAATTTTTCACTAGCAGTAATAATAATGCATTAAAAAGAAAGTCATTAGGTTGCTAAGCTCTCAGGCAAAAAAAAAAAAAAAAAGAAAGAAAGAGAGGATACTAATGGCTAAATCTCGTCCATTATACATTTTTTCTAGCCTCGCCTTGTGTGGAATGAACAAGAGCCTAAAAATTCAGTCACAGTCACATCAATCTAGTCCTTGGCAGTGTAGCTCCTGCTGCATATCACAGCACATCACAGTAGTATATACTCTCCCCCCTGTATAAGACAGGCTCTATTTCCTTTATCTGAGTCAGATGATGTGATATTATTCCTCCCAGGAGTGGATTGGCTCAGCAACATGAATATCCATTTAAGCCGGCCTATGGAGATGGATGAGGGGAGAGGGGACGAAGCAAACGGGGCCTGCAATCCTTCACCGCAGCCTCGCATAGCACCGCAGCGTCCGCATCCAAAGTGATGAGAGCTCATTTTTGGAGGCAGGCCTGTTCTTGTTATTACTAGCCCTGGAAATCACCTCTACATTTTCTCCTTCAGAAGCAGGCTAGATTAAAATGCCAGGTTAACCTCCTCAACTTCCATGACAGGCTTAACTGCCAAACTCTGACGTGCCAGCTCTAAACTGCTTTGAGAAAGCTGCCTTCCACCAAGTGTCATTATCTCTCCGTTATCGGATGGCACTCCTCTCGCAGTGTGTGAATAATTCTGTTTGTGCAGGGTTTGGGGAAATGTCAGTGACACCATTGTTTTTACCTTGCCGTTTGATGTAGCTGAGAGAGTCTCCTGAGTGTCTTGAGTTCTTAAACTGATGTTGGGCGTATACAGCAAAAACTTAAAGTGGAAAGAAAAAGGACTGTCAGCTTCTGAGCTATTCCAAGATATTTGTTTGTTACTTCCTTTGACTCCTCGTATAAATGTAAATATTTCTCTCTGTAATATGCTGCCTTAATAAGGGTTGTTTCAGTCAGGTTAAAGTATTCTGCATCTGGTCTGACTGCAATGATCCAAACTATTTCATTATGCCACAAAGAGTTCACCGATCAAACTAGACGTATCCTGTCTGAAAGTGAACAATCTAAAGTCACTGTACAAATTAATCCTATGCTGCAGTTTTTGTAAAACACATGCATTACTTTCTAATGAATATTTAGCATTTTCAGCAGTCGGCTTAAAAGCCTTAGAGTCATACTTTCGAACTCTTCCATCCTTCACCGCTGAAATATGATGATTGCAAACTTCGAGCCATTTTCGCAACAACAGGAAAATATGGAGCCTCTTAAATCTTTACCGTCCGTGACCGTTGCAGACAAACCTTTGTTATTTATGATGACACAAACCCAACCGGACTCACCCATTAAAACTTCCTTCGGCACAAACCGACGTAAGTTTGTTGGCTGCTTTTGCTAACGTGTCAGGCAGATAGACAAGGACATGAGTTTCTGCCAAGCAGGCCCAGCCCTCTTGGAAAAACATACTGCTGGTGCTCTGGACCTTGGTCTACTTCCCAGTTGCACTGGTCATTCCCAGGAAGGTAGCAGAACATAAATCATCCAAAGTGGATAGGTCTGCTACAATCAGCTCTGATTCTAATGCAGCTACACTATTCATTTTCCACCATGATTTGTAGTTGTGGTTTGGGACAACTGAGATGCGGTCTGCGCTTTCAAGTCGTGCTTTCTGTCAGAAGCTGGAGCAGGTTTTTGTAGCCTTCATGGTTTCCAAAGGTGGGAGTCCATCATGGTAATTTAAGTTGGAGGTTAGGTGCCAGATGGTTTTGGATATTTTTGCAGCAGGATGGATGTTGGGTCGACCAGTTTTTTTTTTCTGTGTCAGTACCTCTTGAAACAAATTGCTCGGTGAGCAGGCGGAGTCTGTCTGTGTGAGGGGTTTTGCTACCCTTCATACTGATGAATAGCTACTAACATGCAGGCAGATGCTGGACAACTTGTCATTCTAAAAGGGGACAGAAGAAGACCAGAAAAAGGCCTTGTAGCTTGGTAATTATTGCATATCACCAGGGATGCTCAAACTGAGATACGCAATGTCTCATATTTTAGATTGTATGATAGAGCAAGTTAACAGAATTAGATTCAGACCTTGTTAAATATATTTATCTTGTTGGTTTATGTAGCACCATATATCTTAATCAGGATGTTTTTAATAAATTATATTTTGAGTAGACTCTAGATGCTAATTCTAGGGGAACTGATCTCGCACAGTAATCATTCAAGATGAAAACATGCCTTAATGCTAGTCTGGTTAATGGCTCAAACAAATTAGATTTCAATTCACTCAGTGGCTAGTTTATCATGCTGCATGGCTTAACAGCTGTGCTACATCACTGAACCTTTCTGTCAGGCATCGCAACAGAGCTGTACACGCCACGGAATCGCTAATATTCAGTGAGAAAAGGGGCCATCAGTGATAATTCAGCCACAACATGAGGTGCACTCTGGTGTCTTGTTAGAGGACAGACTCCAAGAGGCAATAACACACTGATACAGCTACCTCCCCTGGTTCCTCATGTAGAGCAACAAAAGTACACCCCTGTGCCATATCACGAAATTAATAGATGATCCAAAATTATATCATCTTATAATAATTATTTGTAAGCTGAAGTTAAGGGTATTTGACCGTATGTATAGTTAAAACCAGGTCGGCTGCATTGAAACCACCTCAACGTATGGCCTCAAGGCAGCAACAGTGATAACGAATGTAACCTTATGATCGCTGTAAGGTGGTGACATTTTAAATCATTTAGCATTTTTTGTGATATAACACACAAAACACGCTGTCACATGGAGTGAACATCACACTGTTTAGACCACAGCTGACATAAACGTACTGTATAGACACAAGATTCCTGGTCCAAAGCTATGATGTCGACATAATGGAGGTCTACTGTCTGTATAGACGTTATTACATTGTTATTACAGGTGAGGCTTAAAAAAAAATAGAAATCCACCTGCAGTTCTGGTTAACATTTTTTCTGGGTCCAATAACATTAAACCTCAAGAAATATTGTATCTGACTGCACATGTTTCTTGTCCCATGTGACTTTTTTTTGTTTTGCTTTTAACCATTATTGTCATGTCACCAGATCCCAGCAGTTTGATGAGTACAATGTCACTATTAAGCGGCAAGAGTGATGGGCAAAGCTACATTTAAAAAAGAAAAATGCTCAGGTTGTAGCAAAATTAAACCATAATTAATTCATTTAAGTTCTGGCGCACAGATGTTGCAGTGATTGATTCTGGGAGATTGCAAATGCAGTTGCAAATTGGGGATTCTATATACGTTAGTTAATAGAAGGCGATTGCTTTTTTTTTTTTTTTGGAAGAATGAAAATGAGCACCGTTTGATGGGCCCAATGGGCTGGATTTTACTGAAGTAATATTGCACTGTGCAAATTGGGACACCTGGAAATTTTGTGAGCCTTGATAAGAACATTTTAAAGTGAGCGTGGAGCCGATAGGTGCAGATGCAACAATGCAGATGACTTAGAGATGGCGATATTTGCAGCACTAATGTATAGATAAGAGTGTAATGTTCAAACACGACATGACTGCCGACACTTCTTTCAAGAGTATTGCGGGTCCTGAAACATCATACATACACACTACTCATTCCCAGGTACCCTCAATGCTCAAAGCTATTGTGGTGGAAAGAACTGAACTCATCTGTCAATTATGGTAAGCTCCATTGGGCCATTGTCTAAACTGTTTTCTCACTCTCTGGATTCACTCTGGTGAATCCAGTGATTTATTGTCAACTGCCTCAGCATCAATATACAATTGGGAGACACTAAGCTGTGATGTCTGAACACAAACTATTGTCAGAGTATCAGCATAGCTCACATTAAGTGCCATTTAGATTATTCATTGCACCGGGCTGTGTGAAAGCCTTGTTTGGATTTGTTGCTTGTAAAGAGAAGAGAAGGCCATTATCCCATATGCTGGGATTCCACTGCTATGGATCCGAGCCTCTATTTACTTCAGATTCACTCTCCGACTGAATGAACCGTGTCAGAGCTGAGCTGAACAGAGGCACGGTGTCACAGATTCTGTGGGTCAGCTCGTCCCGCCCTGCCTCGAAGTCCATAGGGTCAGCTGGGTATGAATGCCAGAGCTATTTTGTTGAGCTGACATGCATTTTATCTCTTTAAAATAGAAAAGGGATCCTCGGTTACAGGAAGTAGCGGGTCTTTTATGGTTTGTACAGGCATCAACATCTCAGCTCGACCAGAATGAAAAGAGCGAGGTCACTGAAATGCTAGAAAGTCCAAAACAACCTTTTAATCTGTCACTTTGATTTGCTTATTAAGTCCCTTTAAACAGACAGAGCAGGTTTCTCTGTCACGATAATACGAGCAGACAAGTTATTTCACCATCATAATTTGATTCGTAGATAGTTTCTGGCATGTTATGTCGCTGCAGTGCAAGATGATTGGATTGACTGAATCATTTTTTCAAACATAGGAAAATCCCAGATTGTTGTAATTTTAAAAGGCTTTTTTTTTTTTTTTTTTTTGCTTCGTTCCCCTCCCTCAGGACAAACATGCATTCAAAAGTGAACCTTCAGAATTAGTAGCCATCAAACCACATCATATCTGCTCAAAGAAATGTCGGTTTTTGATTATGCGTGTACACTATGTGGTCTTTGTTGAGTTTATCAACCGAGTGTTTGCTGCAAATAAATGTGCTTGATTGCGATGCAGGTAAACAGAACACAATGCAGCATAATTGTCAGAAAGAAACTGTATGATTGAAAACACTGTAAACAAAATATTCAAATATAAATAAATGGAACATTTTCATTCTCTGTGTTGAGTGCCCAGAGAGCCTAAGGAAAAGAGAAAAAAAAATCGAAAATATGTCTCTCTATTTGACACCATTAGCAAGTGTTAACACATAACCTTTGGCAGCGCTGGCCAGCCGCTCCACACCATTTTAGGCATCTTCTGCAGCAGCAATTCTGAGTTAAGGACTTGGACAGCTGGATAACAGAGACAGGGCAGAGGGCATGATGTTGGATAAAGTGAAATGAACATATCTGGCGGTGGGATTCCATGTTTGCATTCCACTGTGACCCTGAGATGCATTGTCTCAGGGCTAGCCAACTGTTTGTTTTGTGCCCTTTGGTCCATTATGTTTTTGATTAAAATAACAAGTTTAGTTTTTTCTCTCTCTCTCTCTCTCTCTCTCTCTCTTTTTTTTTTCTTCTTCTTCTTCATTATACCCCTGTGGAAAAAGAAAATGTATTTTGAAGTGAATACATTGTGGAATAAGAATAAACCCTTAGTGTAAGATATGGTGGGTGGTCACACGGGTTATTGTGTTGCTTTATGTAGCGGGCGGTAGATTGCAATAACAGAGCTGAAAGGATGATATTAAGATAACCTTGGGAGAGAAGTGATAACACAGCCATGGGCATCTGTCCCTCCTGCCATCACTAACCCGCTGTGACATTTTGACTGAGGAACAGATCAAGCTAGAGCACTTACAATGGCTTATTTGCCCTTTTTTGTAGCAAACTTGAAGGAGTGCAGCTGCTTCTTTGTTGTCGTACAGCTTTATGAATTTCTACATTGGTCAGCATGTATTGTGATGTGTTTCTGCCCATTAGTGTATAGCCAAGTAATCCTGACAAATACAATGAACAAATCAAGGGCATTAATGCTGTGATGTGCAGTCGATAATATTTGGCTTCATTAATTCCCATGCCCTGAGATGACATCCTGCCCCTATTAGGTTTGAAATCTCATCCCCTTCTCCTCTATACCTCAGCTGTGGCTCAACCAAGCAGCCAAGCAGATAATACGCTCTGAGCTCTGAAACATGTACCATTATAATTAGCTTTGTCAGGTCCTAGCCCCTACAACCCTCATGCAGATAATATGATAATATGTCTTCATAACCGGCTGACCTTACATGCTCAATATTTCTCCCCTTATGAAGATTACATGTCAATAAAGTAATTGAGTCCCGGGGTGTGTGGCAAGTGAAGATTTAGGTTATTGGACTTTTCGGGGCAGTGATGTACGAGCGTTATTATTCTACCTGTCAGGAGATGTGCAGGGGCTGAGGACAGTCCGAGAGTGTCAGGAGGGGGGGTGAAAAAAAAGAGAGGTGAGGAGAGAAGGAGAGAGAGAGGGAGATAAGGGAAAAGAGAAAGAGAGGGGAGGGAAAAAGAAATGAAGTGAGCCGAAGAGGGACACGGGCGAAAGGGAGAGTGAGGGAGACGGAAATGAAGAGAGGAGGAGGGAAGACTTGGGAGAGCAGAAGAGGCGAGATCATTTCTCACGAGGAGAGACAGATCCACAGTTAATCATCCCCTCACACCTTCATCTCTCTGTCCCCTCCCTCACTCTCTGCATATGAACAGGGGATATGTCGTATTAATTAAAAGAAATAGAGTTACAGTGGAGCCATCCATCTGAACAGGGGGGGCAGAGGCAAGCCAGAGGGCCATGAAATATTCCACACAACACAAACCTATCATCACCTCGAGCCTCGCACCTGATTGGCCGCGGCGGGTTCATCAGTTTAAATTCTGGCAGGAAATGACGGCGCGTAATTTGACACAACCATAATTTCGAGCTGCATGGGATGTGGCCGAGAATCCATTTTTCATCACTTCAACCTCACGTTTTACGGCATTTGTTGGTTACATGCTGGCCTTTGTGATTGTGTTAGCTTTTACAATACCTTATAGACTGTTTCTGTGAATAATTTAGAACTCATTTAAAAGAATTTAACAAGAAATCAGGAGACTATGCTGCAATATTATTGTTAAAACAGTAATAAAGCTTTAGTTTTATGCAACATATCTGGACATGAACCAACTTCAGTCCTTGGAAAGATGCTGTAAGTCCAAATACTGTATATATATGAATACATGAATAATTTTTTACATCTATAGCCCACCCCTTCAGATTAAACACATTGTATATGCACATGTATAATTTTCCCCAACACTCTGTTTCAAAACATCTCGACGGTACACTTATGTTGTAATCTCTGCTCTTTTTTTTCCTTTTTTTTTTCTCGATTTTCTTGCCACGTTTAGTGACAAATTGTGCTAAATGCCATATGTCAAGGTACCGTTTTGCCCATCATAATTTGACTGTCAGTGCTAGAGACAGAGGAAATGGGATGTGAAAATGAGTGTGGTCGATTGAGGTCCAACAATGAAGGTTACGCACATTTTCAGCTGCGAGAGAGACAGAAGCAGGGGACACACAAAGGCAGGGTGGAAGAGCAATGTTAAAGGATATTTTACCATGTCCTTTTGGATTAGGCCCGGAGATTGATATCTTCCAGTCAGATGAAACTCTGATGTGAGTGATCCAGCCTCTCCATCATTGTGACATGCAGCTCTTGGCTAACGCTCATCCGTGTTGATGGGCACACCCTGCGCCACAAGGGCCCTGGCTAACATACCCACCTTCCTCTCTCCCCCGTCTGTGTCCGCCTCACTCTGCCATCTCTGTTCTTTTATTTCTATTGCCCTTCTCCCCTGTTTTCTGTCACCATGTCATGTCCAATCACTGTTTGGCTGGCCAGGCACTCAGTCGGGCAGGCAGGGAGCAGGAGCCCCAGGTAGAGAACTGCCTAACAGGCGTCAGGATGGGCACTGAAATGACTCTAATAATGGGGTCCCCGTGTGGCCCAGACTGGCCAGTCAGTTAGCAGGGCCAGGATGGGGAGTAATAAGTGTTTGATGTCTGCAGGGAAGGAAGTGTGAAGGAGTACAGCCAACCCTGGGCACTGCGGTCAGGCAGGTGCAGCCAGCCAGGGTCTGAGGGGGACGACTGTGGAACAAGACGTCAGATTAGTATTGATATGTGTCACGCTGGAGGTTGCCAGGCTGTTTGTTTAAGAGAGTGTCTCGGAGTGGTAGCAGCCACGCGGTAATTGATGTCTAGATCAAAAGAGAAGCTAGACGACAACCTGATGTGACCGGTGCCTCGGCGAAAAAGGCGAGAGCTTTGCGAAACGGCCATTGTCGATTTTATGGTGTGGCGAAGGAAGAAAATACGGCGCAATGTGTGCCTAAATTATCAGTGCATATTTATGTGCATGTGTAAAACTCCGGCAGCAGTAACTCTCCTGGCTAAATTTGCTGGCCATCTTTGATTTGATGGAAATTGCCACTGACAGGCAGCGAGGTGCCATTTTGTCCAGTGATGCGTGAAGTCCATCATTGTCTGTGTAGTTGAGTTTAGTTAACATGGCACTTAGCGACTGACATTGCTTTAGAGCCAGCAAAACACTGTCATTGTCATGTCATTTATCTTTTGCTGGCCAATTTTCGATGTGTTCCTCGCTGAACGCCTCGCTGAGCGCTTTTGGCTTTTTACAGTAGGCATGTGCAACTAGACAGAGTTTCAGTGCCCTCTAAGTATAAACTGTATGTCAACCCCTCGATGCCTTTTAAGCCCTGATATCACAGGCAATAGGTTGCCCAGCACCTTCCCCTGATAAAGCCACAGCTGTCCTTTCTAGTATGGCTATCTAGTAACAAGCTACTTCCCTTTGAACAGTTTTATGTGGTTGTAATTGACCTGACAATGGGGTTCATTATGCAGTCCCTTTCATGCTGTTTTGCCTGATAATTATTATTTAATGTGTTCGGATGGAGAGCATCATTAATTCATCCCTTCCTCCAATGTCAAAGAGATGAACAGTGAAGTTATCACTCTCTGGTGATTAATATTATGCTCTTTTGTTATTGAATCCTGTCCCAGTGATTAAACCTTCATTGAGTGACTCACCAGCCGCTCTTATTAACAGCACCATTAACGAACACAGTCAAAGCTCTAATTGCAATTTTCACTTTTTCCTTCTATTTTGGTCAGAGGTTTGAACCACTTATCTGTGCTTTTCTTTTAATTAGAAATCCTGGGTGTAATGAAGAACACAATCGATCAGTGTCAGGCTGTGTGGTGTGCGTCTGTGGTGATTTGTGATCCACATGTTAACGGAGAAAATGAGCGCTTATGATTACTTGCGTCATTAGTGCTTTCATGTGCCCTTAAGGGTAGATGAACTCTAGCAGTAAATAACCAGCTTGTCATTGTCATGCTTACAGGAGAGCTTCTTTTTTTTTTCCCTTATTCCACGTGCAAGGTGTGTATTGGCCGGATGATAGCGGATGCTTGGAGAAAGACGCTCCAAGGGGACTCAGGACTTTGTAAACTGACTGAGTCCCCCACCTTAAACCCCGTCCTCTTATCTCCAGACTCCAGAGCTACTGTAACCAGTGTTCTCCTCTGGCTCTATGTGGAATAAATGTCACTGAAATTAATTTCTCCATTTTTTTTTCATTAGACCCCCTACAATGCTAATCTCTTTCTTCAGTCAAAATTTATGTGCCCCAGAATTCAATTTCCTTCTCATCCTCATAAGTTGAAAGTAGAAAGACTGATAACTGACAGGCATTTATCTGGTTATAACTGTAATTCACCCATCAATGAATAATGCCATCCTCAATTTAAAGTGTTTGATTATAGCCATTTAGCGTGCTGACAGTCGTTTTTCATACGTGAACTAATGCTGCCGATAAGCTCGAGACAGTATATGCGGCATGCAGTGCTCTTTGCATTGCACGTCTGTCGAGGAAAGCCTGTTTTTATCCTATTTGTTGTTTAAATGTATTAATTCATCTTATCAATCATGATCATTATCACCCCGCTCGCCTCTTCTATAAGCTGTAGCCTTTGATTGAGGTATAGAAAAGCATACAGAATGTGTTATTGCTGCACTTCAAGGAGAATCATGTGGCAAAATCTACCTGGTATTGATCAGGGCTGGTTGAGCCATGACCCAGCAACTTTCCTCTGACAACCTATCAGCCTGTGGCAATAGCAAATCTTTCAACTCTCCATCTCCCATACACACACTCTGCCTATTATTTTCTATCCCTCGCTGGCCTTCTGTGTGTGCTGTTATTATCTGAGTCATGCACACAGTTCCTAAATCTCTCTGTTTCGGTCTCGGGTTCTCTCTTCCAATCCGATAATTTATTACTTCACACCGCAAGAAGTAACAACAAACACCTAATGAAAGTTTGTGCTCCGAGTATGGAAGCAGGAGTGGAATGCATCACGTTGAATTAAAGCTCAAGAGTGTGTTTGGATGTGGCGTGTGAATAATAGATACACAGATGGAGGACAAATTAAAAGAAAAGTCTGAACCGTTGACCCCTACGGTGAGGGGATCCAGTGGTCCTGTTGTGCTGTAGTGGTTTGGGTCCTCTTGCAAATCAATGCAAGTCGACTATCCTGATAAGAGTCCACGATGACAATACAATTCATAGGGGACGAGGAGTCACTGGATGGTTTGATAGAAATAAATCATATCTTATGGCTTCCACAGTCACCACATGTCAACCCAATTGAACTCAAGTAAACACCCATGGGAGATTCGTTAGACCACCACCTTCTGTTTTGGAAGAATTTGGCTCCATCCCTCCAGTAGAGTTTTGCACAGACTTGTAAAATCACTGCTAAGGTGCATTAAAGCTGTTGTGGTAGCACATAGTTTATATGCATAACGAAATAAAGGAGAAATTAAAGGACAAACTAACACAAACTAAATGCTGCCAGAACAGCGGTGTTGTTATGCACACCCACACACATATAACAACAAGTATGTTGGACAGATTATAGCAAGACTGCAAAGTCTAATCAAGGTACCTTTCCTATTCTTTATGAAATGGCACCATGGGATTTATGTAACTGTGTGTTCTTAAGAAATTGTTTCTATATTTTCCATTCTGCCTTCTTGACTTGTTCGGGTACTGCTTGCGTTGTGGGCTCTATAATCCCCTTCTTCCTGTCTCTCCTGCCCTCCTTCCATCCCTCCTTCTCTCTGCCTTGTCCCCAGCCTCTGCCTTGGTGAAAAATGGGACGCATTTCCCTGATAGCCTGTGTGAATGTGGAGAGTATAAATGGCTAATGAATTACAGATGAACATTGACGCAAATTAATCTTCCTGATGTCCCAGGGTTATATGGCAGCTATTTAAAAGTTTAATCAATACGCTGAAGTTGAGAACATGCAGGCGCTGCAGTTGTTTGGCTGCAGTAAACGGCCAGGAGGGGAACGGGGGGAAGGCATAAGCCCAGGGCATGCATCATAATGACAGATATTTATGTTTAATGGACTAAATATTTTTACTGGTAGAGGACAAATGTCACCTTAATTCTTAAAGTTACAAGCAGGACGTTTGTTTGAGACCCAGGAGAGACGGGTGACACCTCGGCTCTTGAAATGGTTAATTAATGGAGTGAAGAGTCTAGTAAAGTAAAGATGGAGTAAAAATGGATTTAGTTTCAACATGTCATATTAAACCTCCGTTTCTTTTGTGAGAAATGCACATCATGATAAGATAGTCCTCATGCTGATGCCATCAATATGTTTTACTTAAACACTGTGCCCTCTTGATAGCTCTTGCGCGTTTAAATGTAAAGATTCTTCATGTATCTGTAGTTTATTGATTGTATTTTGCAGCTAGTAACATCAATTTTTAAAAATTATTTCTCTTTTTAACTTTATACTAACATAACACCATCATGTATGGCTTATAGTTACTTCTAAAACACACTACTCCATCACTGGATATAAAGATAAAAGCACTTAACTAAAGCACCAGGAATACTTTTCAGTGCCAAAAAAAGTTCATCACTCGTAAAACATTAATGACACATACATCTAGGCCGCTGTTTGAAGCGATAAACCATGTTTTCTTTGTTGATTGTTTTTTAAAAAACGTATTTTATTTTAAAAAATTCTTCTTCCATGCTCTGTTTTCTGTGCCAGACAACATGCAGTGCAACAGAAAATCAAAAGCACAAGTTTAGCAAATCGACTGAAAATGTCTATAATTTCACAACAGAAATTAAATCAATAGATGGGTATAGCTGGCTACACAGAATGCACAGCAACAACAATGAGTTTGACTTGGCATAGAAGTTTATTAGTTACGAAACCGTATCTTGGGTACAGTAGAGAAATTGCACAACATAGATAGATGAGTGTGGAAGTGGAAAAGTACAGTGAATTATTAAAGAGAGCATTTGAAAACACTGGATAATATTGCTCTTTCTGCTTTAGAACAAAGTACAACCTCCGTTTACAGTATGTCGTGCATTTGTTTATGCACAATTTGCATTGTTTATTTGCTGAAAAGCAACTGAATGCCAGGTTGGAATTCACTAGGACAGCTGTGTTCTGCTTAAATATAGCTTCATCTTGAACTCCTGCAGTATTTTTGGCTCTAGTTACGTGATTGGTTTTCTTAATTTTCATTTTTAGGCCTTTGTTTGGCCTCTACCATCATGAATCTGTGTGACCATCCAAGAGCAAATGCATGTTCATAACCAGCATACGCTTTACTTGGATTTCCTGGCTCCTAGGTTGAGTGCTACCATCACTTCTTTATTTTTGGAATTAACAGCCACTTCGAAGAAAAACACACTAAGACTCACACACGTAGCCGGCATACCGGTACTAAGTGACACAATTCAATTTCTCTCTGTGGCTATGTGCCGTGTGTGCCAGCCGACCTCTCAGTAGGCTGAATCACAGTCCACTGGCTGTTAGTTTATGGGACGCAGGGGGGTTATCTATCTGCTGGCTTCCCTATAGAGAGGAGGTGGCGACTCCATCTCATGACGTTGGGCTGAACTGATAAAAGGACAGCCGGAGATGGATCGTGTCCACAATAATAGCCCTGGCTCACAGCAGCCTACGCCCCAAGCTCATAAGTCACTCGCACCAACTCTTATAGAAGCTTGCCCCCAGCTCCATCTGACCCCATCCCCCACCTGCCCGGCAGTGTTATTTCAGCCCTTTGAGATAATACAGAAAGTGTAATTGCGTCTTTAATTGGATTCTTCATGTTGCATTTCTCCCCCCACCGATTGTTGGAAACACTGACGACATTGTCGGCCAAGTGGCTAAACTGAAGGGTGAGACTGAAAAGGAGAAGAGGTATCAGCTAACAATAAGAATCAGAGAGCGTAAGAGCGAAGAGAGCACAGAGAAGGAGAAAGACGGAGTAGAAGCAGTTGCGACAAGAGGGGAGGATAGATGTGGAGAGAGGACGGGACAAGAAACTAGGAGTGGAGGGAGTGAATTCATGCCGAGAATAGATAACCTTGATGTTAAAAGCTACATCCGTTGGATGTGTCTCTCTGTGACATATTGATGGCCCTTGAAAAGAGTCAAGCTGATTGTATGCAGGGAACAATCATTAAACCCACTCCATCTCCCTCCCCTCTATGACTCCCTCCGTCTTTCTCTTGTAAGTGTGTGCTGATTAAATGCAGTGTTTTGAAGCAGGCTATGTGAACTAATATGACTAGGAATCCCTACAGATGAACAGAAGCTCCAGTTGTCAGTGTTTCAGATAAGTGAAAAAGAACCTAACACCACACAATTTACAATGTGGATAAAGTATTACCATGCATGCAAAACGTTTTCAATTATTTTGATTATGTGCCTGTTGATAGTAGAGTTTCCATGACTAGTAGCAACTACAGTGCTGACAAGCTCACAGTAACTCAGTGTCACTACCTGTCTAGTAGCCCTACACTCTTGAGTGACAGACGAGAGACGCCTTTGTCCTCTTTTAGAGTGCTGAAACCCCAGAAAGTATTGTTATTGTTAGGGTCCGAGCACCCAAACGGGTGCGAAGACCCTATTGGAACTGCTTGGATTATTATTAATATTAGGGTTCGAGCACCCAAAACGGTGCGAAGACCCTATTGGAACTGCTCGGATTATTATTATTATTCGTGCCAAAGACACGCGTTTTTGAGGCCCTAAACATACTCGAAAACTCACCAAAATTGCCATGTACATCAGACCCGGTGAAAAATTTTATAATTTGGAAGAACAATACACACCTCAATAGAAAAATTGCTCCACATTGTCAAAAGCACATTTG